>NW_027504879.1:0-220427 GCF_021521415.1 Bidens hawaiensis
GGCAAAATGACAAAGCAACCCTTTAATAAAACTTTTGAAAGGTCAAAAGAATTATTGGGTATCATACATTCGGATGTATGTGGTCCTTTTAGACCAATGACTAGGAATGGTGAAAGATACTTCATTACCTTTATTGACGATTATAGTCGATATGGTTATGTGTACTTAATGAAACACAAAGATGAAGCTTTTGAAATGTTCAAAGACTTCAAAACTGAAGTAGAAAGACAACTCAAGACCACAATCAAAGTACTTCGTAGTGATAGAGGAGGTGAATACCTAAGTGGTGTTTTTCAAGATCATCTTAAGAGTTGTGGAATTATTTCACAACTTACTCCACCTGGAACACCACAACATAATGGTGTGTCTGAAAGGAGAAATCGTACCCTATTAGATATGGTTCGATCGATGATGGCTAGAAGCACTTTACCTCTATCATTTTGGGGCTATGCTTTACTTTCCGCTGTTCGCATATTGAATATGGCTCCAACCAAGAAAGTGGAGAAGACACCTTTTGAAATATGGCATGGAAAGGCTCCATCGCTATCATTCTTAAGAGTTTGGGGTTGTGTAGCTTATGTAAAGCAATACACCCCAAACAAATTAGAAGTCCGATCCACTAAGTGTATCTTTATAGGTTATCCTAAAGATGATTTAGGATATTACTTTTATGATCCTAGTGAGCAAAATGTTATTATTGCTCGAAAGGGTAAGTTCTTGGAAACTAAGTTCCTTAAGGAAGGAACTAATAGTAGAACAGTGAAACTTGATGAGGATCAAGAACCACAAGATGATACACAATTGGTTGATACTAGCACTCAACAAGAGGTTGTTGAAAGTGATCAAGTGGTTGATCAAAACACACAAAACGTTCGCAGATCTGGTAGAGTTAGCAATCCACCTGAAAGATATGGATTTTTTATAGAAGGTTGCTACGTGGTAGATTCGGATGAACCAACCACATACCGTGATGCAATGTCCAAGAATGATTGTGACAAATGGCTTGAAGCCATGAACGTTGAGATGCAATCCATGTATGACAACCAAGTTTGGGAATTGGTTGAACTACCACTCAACTCCAAAGCTGTTGGAAGTAAGTGGGTTTTCAAAAGAAAAACTGATATGCATGGAAACTTGGATACTTATAAAGCAAGACTTGTAGCTAAGGGTTTCACTCAAACTCAAGGGGTTGATTATGATGAAACTTTTTCGCCTGTGGCAATGCTAAAGTCTATTAGGATATTATTTGCCATAGCTGCACATTATGATTATGAAATTTGGCAAATGGATGTCAAGACCGCTTTCCTAAATGGATATCTTGAGGAAGATGTCTATATGGTTCAGCCTGAAGGTTTTGTCGATCCGAAACATCCTAATAAAGTATGCAAGTTAAAGAAATCAATCTATGGATTGAAACAAGCATCTAGAACTTGGAATCATCGTTTTGATGAAGAAATCAAAAATTTTGGATTCATCAAGAATGCTGATGAGGCTTGTGTGTATAAGAAAGCTAGTGGGAGTATAATTACCTTCTTAGTATTGTATGTCGATGACATTCTACTATTTGGAAATGACATTCCAACCATGGAAAGCGTTAAGGCTTGGCTTGGAAGTAGATTTTCCATCAAGGATCTTGGTGAAGCTGCCTATATTTTGGGAATAAAGATCTATAGGGATAGGTCAAGGCGCTTGATAGGTTTGAACCAAAGTACATACATTGATAAGATCTTGAAAAGGTTCAAGATGGAAAACTCCAAGAAAGGTTTTGTACCTATTCAAAGAGGGACCATATTGAGTTTAGCTCAATGTCCAAGCTCAAAGGATGAGCAAGAGATGATGAAACAAATCCCATATGCTTCTGCTATAGGATCCATTATGTATGCGATGATATGTACTAGACCGGATGTGTCATGCGCTTGAGCATGACAAGCAGATACCAACAGAATCCAGGAAACAGTCATTGGATGGCTGTTAAGAACATATTGAAATACCTTAGGAGAACTAAGGATATGTTTCTGATATATGGATCTGGTGAGGAGGAACTCGCTATAAAAGGTTACACGGATGCGAGCTTCCAAACTGATCGAGATGATTCTCGATCACAGTCTGGGTATGTGTTCACTCTTAATGGAGGAGCTGTCTCTTGGAAGAGCTCAAAACAGGAAGTGGTAGCATTGTCCACTACAGAATCAGAATACATCGCCGCTTCATTGGCAGCTCAGGAAGCTGCATGGTTGAAGAAATTCATTACTGATCTAGGGGTGGTCTCTTCCATTCAAGACCCCCTAGAAATCTTTTGTGACAACGAGGGTGCGATTGCACAAATCAAGGAACCTCGTTCGCACCAAAAGACAAGGCACATAGAGCGGAGATTCAACTACATAAGGGATGAAGTTGAAAAAGGAAAGATATGTATTCGCAAAGTTGGAACTGATCAAAATCTTGCGGATCCATTCACGAAGCTCCTAGAAAGACCGAAACATGAGCGTCATGCGAGTGGCTTAGGACTCCGATATTCTAGTAATTGGATTTGATCTATTTTGTATTTACGTTTAAAAGACTTTTGTAATTTAACTCTTTTATATGATTATGGAATCTTGAGTTAAATTCTAATTTTGCATGTTTAATCCATGAATAAGTTATCTTATTCTAAAAGTCCGTAGTCGATCACATTTGTGGGAACAAATATGAAGCAAGACTATTATGAACTAGGATTGGTGGATATTCATAAGGAATGAATATGGAGCATAGGTTTGCTGCCAAGGTTCATAGATATTTGTGGGATACGAATATTGGACTGACCCGCTCTCAATATTACTACATGGAGTCAATGGACCTGATCATTAGTAATTTTGAGTAAAGGAGAATTTCATATTATCCTTAGACCTGAGATGTATACTGGGTCTTGATTTTCACCAAGTATTACACTTTGACTCTGCCCTTCGCTATTCGTAAAAGATGGTACATAAGGATGAGCTCAGGTGGAGTATAAAGTGATAGTGAGAGGCGTATACAGTCAAGATGGAATTTGTTCCTCTTATGTGTTGAGAGTTTAGATGTCTAAGGCCTGATAAAGTTGAATTGTAAAGAGAATGATCGCCTATGTCTCTTAGATCCAACATGACATCTAGTAACAAAGGGATATAATGATAGATTCACCTAAATCATATCAAGTAAGGGACTTGAAGGGATGATGTTAATGAATGGCACTTCGTCAAACACATTAGGGGTGGTGAACTGTTGTTAGGCGGTATTCACCACTTGCATTAATTTTCTATGTATCTCGTGCAAGTGGGAGATTGTTGGAATTACGTATGCCCGAGACACATACTTATATTAATGTGGCTAACTGTGTTTGATCCAAGTCGGGTCATACCCAATAACAAGCTAGACGACACCAAATGTATTCTTTTAATGATTTGATCATTTAAATGAATACCGAACACTACGTGTTTAGAAAATTGGTTTTCTAAACAAACACACTTGAGGATTTAAATAAATTATCTGGATAATTTGTTTATATAAATTAATTATTTAATTGGTTAAATAATTATATAAATGTATGTACATTTTATAAAAATGAGTTTTATAAAATGAATGGAGATGTTTTAAATGGTTAAAACAAAATACAAAACAAAAAAAAAAAAAAAAAAAAAAAAAAGGAAAACAAAACAAAAACCGGCCACCCATGTGGGGGTGGTGGTTTTACCCAATCAAAGACCAAGATGCTCTTTGGTTCTCCTTTTATGTTCCTCCATTCAACACACATGCATTTTGGGTCTTGTTTTCTTTTGTATTTTCAAGTGTAAAACTCTCTCTCTTTCTCTCTCAATATCCACGGCCACTTTGGCCAAAGAAAGGGGGTGTTTTGTGAGCTTGATTCAAGTGTTCTAATCCTAGCAACAAGTTGGTGTTGTTGTTTAAAAGCTTGGGGTGTCAAAAGCTTGAGGGTTTCTCCTTTGCAACCTTGCCATTTGAAGACATTATCTTCTTCATCCACCTACATCTTCTCATAAGGTATAAGAAGGTACAATTTACGGTTGTGAGCATCTTGTTCTTGTAATATTGATCCTTGTTCTTTGGGTTTTAGTTTTAACATAATGGTATGTTCATAACAAGTTTTAAAATCTAAGCTTCCGTTGCGTTTTCTAGTTAAATATGGTTAACTTGAACTTTGATAATCTTGTATAAAACCCAACACGATTCTTTCACTTCAAGCTCACCATTATCGGTGCATAGTAATCATGATCCAAATTCTGCATACACTCGAGATGAACGGATCGCATATGTGCTTTATAATCTTGGTTCCCACTTCGGAGAATCACACGTCTTATTAAGTCTCGGGCATTTTGTGTGAGACTCAATATAAGAATCAGTAGTTAACATTTGCTGCATGAGTGCGTTTTGAGATTCTAAAGGATATAAATCAGCCATGAAGTTAAACTTAGAAAAGTTTAAGGATATAAATTGTCAAATTTAGAAACCTGAGTAACGAATGTGGAACATGTGTAAAGAATGAGAGATTCAAGTAACGAATGAACAATCACAAAAGATATTTTTCACGCGTATGAGCTATAACGAATGAGTGAATAACGAATGTGGTGAATTAGGTAATGAACGAGGAAAATGATCACGAATGTGGTTTAAACAAGTGTAGTAGCGAATGTTATTGAAACGAATGAGTGAATAGGTTAATGACTGGGTCTACAGTATAACGAACGGGTTGTTGGATGCGGTTATAACAACCTGATAACCGTCTAACGAATGAGGCTTGAAATAACGAATGAAATCAAGAAAAGAACGAATGAACATTTATCATCTTCAACATTTTCCAGATCCAAACTTATCCAAACTCGTCCAAATCACTGCCAATTCACACCAGTTCACTATCAAACCACTCGTAACACAAATCCAAACCTCCATGAATCAATCCGAAAACCACAAACACTTCAATTCCAGTCTAGTTTGACTCAAACAAAGTAAAAATACATCCTGACTTTGAATACTTTCCCGCGTAAATCAATTATAATAATTTAGGATGAGTTAATACAATTAAACATGTACGGATGATCACATGAACATCATGAACAATCATAGGGAAAATATAATACTTGTTATCTTGTTTAAAGCTTTCAATTGATCCTAAGTATAGTCCAAACAGTTCGAACATTGAATCCGTAAAAAACGATACAATTAAACTTCAAATCTGAGATCAATTTGAATTAATAGAGATCCTAAACGTATTCAATCAGACGAAAGCTCTAATACCACTTGTCAAACAGTGATCTGATTGATTACTAGTTCATTACGTTAACGGATCTAGTCAATCATATGAATACCTTTAGATCAATATACGTTAGTGTGTGTAACTGTGTGTTGGGCGGTGTAATGAGATTGAATTGGATTATAATCAGAACAATTAACTAGACAATAACTTACATGGTGTATATATAGACGATGAGCTCTTTCATTAGACACTCGCTAATGAGAACGAATAACACGATGAGCTCATTCCTTATTAGCTACTCTAACGAATGAGCTTACATTAGCAAATGTAGCTTTACATAATTTAACAAAATACCCCTATACATTACTCTAATACCAAAATACGTTAAACAAAGACCTAGATGAAAAACCATGTACTAACAGAAACGTACTGAGCCATTTCCCACAAAGGTCTAACGATGCTATAATAAACCAGGAGATTGGTAAATATAACACGATAGATTCTCGATCTGTGTAGAAACATAATCACGTCACCAAACATATCTCTACCAAAGAAATTTTGACCCAAGTAAGCCATAATAATATGCTTCTTGTCAGCTACCCAACGAGCACCGACACATTGTTCTTCTTGTTGTGGCTCAAAATTAGCAGCGGGTTGTTCAGTTTGTTGTTCTTGAACCACTTGAGCTTCATGTATCACTGGTTGTTCTTGCTTATCAATGGGAGTATCAACCTGCTATTGATTTGCCATTTATGTGAAAATGAGCATATTAAAATTTGTAATGTTATTGAAATTGACTAAAATGCTCTCATCTACTATAACATTGAGTTATAACGAATGGAAACATGAACATTAGCTAAGATAAATTAGCGAATGACTCATTCTCTAAATACTCCACATTCAGGTCACATTCGCTATAGAATAAAGAGAATGAGCCTCATTCGCTAAACAGAGTAAGGATTGAGAGTAATTCGTTAACGAAGACAACGAACGAAGTTCATTCGATACAAACTAACTAATAAAGACAGCTAACTAGCGAATGAGCACGAATGAGTAATATAACGAACGTGTTCATTGAAAATCAATGTCAAAACTAATAAGAATCCAGAAAGTCAACCATGCATTTTGAAATCTAATTAGCATCCAAACATTTACCATTAATCTCAAAACTTGTCACAAGTTGGTCGATACATGTTTTCAATTTCAAATTGTAAATTTTAGGTATGATAGGGTTTTAACATTAAAACCCCAATTAAATATGTTCAAATTATAAATTAAACCATCAATATAGAATGTCTTCTACCTTTCGACGATTAAAGATGATGAAACTGATGATTTGAATGCTTGAAATGGGTTTATAAAATTTTGGCAAGGGTTTGTTTAGGCGAGAGGGGAAAACGAGGTAACAGTGATTGACGAATGAACTGCCATTCGCTATCTTTGGATATTTATAATCCGAACAAGTGTGTCACACACTCCACTAAAACAATTGGCTATTCACTCGTTAAACAACTAAAAAGAGGGTTCTTATTTGCTATAGAGTAAAGAGTATCTAGAATAAGCCAATGAAGAATATAACGAATGAGTCTAATTCGTTAGAATTAGCTACCGAATGGGATCCATTCGCTACAATGTCATAGCGAATGAAGAACATATTTAACGAATGAATGAGAATTACCATTCAAACCCTTGTAAAAACCATTATTTACTCATCAAACCGATATTTTGATGAAACATTTATAAATATTAACATAAATGTGTGGGTAAAACTTTTAATCAAGATGGTAAAATCCAAGATTTTAACAATTTTAAACTTGCATAGTTCGGAGATCGAAAATAAAGTAAAAATAAAATCTTTTTAAATTTTAAAAACTTAAGTTAAACACACCTAAAATATTTTTGTCTTTTCGAAGTTTATATCAAAAAACACAATGAAAATATTTTTGCAATGTTCAAATATTCAAACAATAAGCGGTACATATTTTGTGAGAAGATCGCAACAGGGGAGAACATTAGATCATATTAATTAGTAAAGTCCTAAGCAACACTTCAATTTCGAAATTATTCTACACATAATCCAACGATGATTGTAGATATAATTTTCCAGTTTAAACTTTACACAAATCTTTCAGTAGCCTTACGATATGCATAAGGTTCAATTAGGCACAAATCATATATGGACCCCACTTATCATACACAAGTTTTATTTATTTATACATTGACTTATCAAATGTATTATATTTCATCCTTAATATGATTAGCTGTGACACATGCAAAAATAACAAAAGAAAATAACGTAGAAGGTTAAAATTTTCTCTTAAGATCGGCATTACTACACGCAGATAAGATTCCATGTTAACAAAAAAAGAAGGATAAAAAATGTTGAAGTTGTTCAAGGCCCTACTAGTCATTTCGGATAATCCTGTATTATCATGCGGAGAAAGTCCATTGCTTTATTCGAAACACTAAGAAAATAAAGCAGAATACTTAGGCCTTAACCCTCAAGTCGGTATTATTAAACGCATAGAGGATCCAAGACTTAAGAAAAATAAAGAAAAAATGAAATTGACTCTCTTTGCAAAATGAAAAGAAAAATAAGCTGAATTTCTTTGCAAAATGAACACATGTACACACAACAATCTTTAAACTCTTTGATACTTAAAAACATGTATTAACTAAGCATAAAGATGTTGTACCACCATATTTGGAAAACATTTAGGTTTAGATAAATTCAGCACCTATATGATTTGTCAAGCATATCATACACATCATGCAATTGAGCTTACAACATTTTTTAGTCTAGTTTATCCATGTTCTAGGTCGGTTAGTCAATGTACCATCACTTCCCATAAGGTCGGATAAAATTTCTAAAAATTTTTCAACGTTTTTGTATTTTATATATCAAAACAGAAATCATAGTATTTTTGTATTTTTCTCATATATTCTCTCCCAAGAAGCAAAAACATAATAAAGAAAGTAAACAAAAAAAACTATACAACGAAAGAAAACTGCTCAACCTAGTGATTGAATTTCTAAATATGTTTTCAAACATTTAAACCAAGCAAATAAGTAAATCTCATTTTGTCAAATACCTATGTAAAAAGGTCAATTTCTGAAAGTCCGTGTAAATTTTCTTAAGATTTATTAATTTCTTTTCATAGAAGTCAAGGATAAAGTGATAACGAATTTCAATATGTTATGTTTTAGAGTGATGAACAAAGTTTTTAGTAATACATATCGCAGCAGAAATATCAATATATATTGTAGTAGTAAGAAATTTCAAACTGTAATTCCGCAAATGTTTGTTGGATCCACAAAATTTGGGAAAAGCAACTCGAGGCTGCAACGTATTCAGCTTCGGCGGTTAAAGTAGAGACCGCTGTCTGCTTCTTACACTGCCAGGAAACAAGCCGCTTTCCTAAAAATTGACATCTGCTATGGTAGACTTGAAATTAATCTTGCACCCTCCATAATTCGAAACTGTAAAAGTAGTAAGTTCGAAATGATCATCCTTAGGTTACCATAACCCGATCTTAGGATTTCCCCTCAGATAGTGTAAAATACGCTTAGCAACCACCAGATGAGTCGCTCGGGGTCTCGATTGATACGTAGCACACAAATAGATAGCAAACATTATATATCAGGGCGATAAGTAGTTCAATACATTAACGAACCGATCATAGCACGACATAGGTTTGGATCTGCGGTATCCTCCAATTCACCCGTTGATAAATTGTGACACGCGGGGAGAGTAGTTGAGGGTACTTTTCCGGCAGTAATCTTGAATCGTCTCAAGATGTCGTTCACATATTTGGTCTGATGAATGAAAATTCGCATATCAGACTGGTGAACCTGCAAACCCAAAAAGAAACTCATTTCTCCCATTGAGCTCATCTCGAATTTCCTCTGCATTGTCCTCTAAAATTCCTTGCACAAACTGTCATTTGTAGAGCCAAAAATGATATCATCAACATATATACGGACAAGGAGGAGATCTTCTTTTACTGTCTTGTAAAAAAAGAGTACAATATACAGTCCCTCGTTTTAATCCGCTATCCAAAATATGGTCAGCCAATGTACTGTACCAAGCTCTCGGGGCTTGTGAAGACCATAAAGAGTCTTGTTTAATCAGTAAACACGCTATGGATAATCAGGATCTTCATAATCAGGAAGTTGCTTCACATACACCTCTTCATGAACTTCTACGTTCCGAAATGCACTCTTCACGTCCATTTGATAAACCTTGATATTCTTGAAAGCTGCATAGGCCAAGAATATTCATACAGCCTATAGTCTTGCAACTGGAGCATACACATCATTGCAATCTATACCTTCTCGTTTATTGAATCCTTGTACTACCAATCTCTCTTTATTATGAACAATTACCCCACGGTCATTCATTTTTCACATAAATACCCACTTTGTCGGAATCGTCTTTTTCACCTGATCTGCTTTATCAATGAGATTCCAAACACCAAGTCGAACAAATTGTTGCAGTTCTTCTTGCGTTGCATCTAACAAGGATGATTCTTGAAGTGCCATAGACACACTAGTAGGCTCAATTTGTGGTAGAAAGCAATTGTACTTGGTGATACTCATAATTCCCGAAGAATTCATACCAGCATACTCACACAAAAATGGATCATCAAAAAAATAGCAACTTAATGATGTGGCGCTTCCTAATTCAAATTGCCAATTATGTTATCTTATGGATGATAAGAATGAATCCGAATAGTCGGATTCTCATGAACTTCAATATTTTCGTGTAAATTGGTGACATTTTCTTCTTCTGCATTAGCATTCAAAGAGTAGAAGAACTTGTAATAAGTAATAATTCTTCTTCAAGATAAGAACGTTCCAGGTCTTCAGTTGGAACCAAATAAAACATGAGGTGTGGTGTCCATTTTACAATCAACATGGTAGCGTTCTTCAACACACCAAGAGGAGATATTAAAACCCACTTCTTAGGTGATCCATGCCCCAGAAAATAACCCTCAATGGTCTTCTCCTTAAACTCTCCCGCATCTTTTATTAACATAGTACAAGGATACTCAAACGGCTCTAAAAATTTAAAATTGGGCTTATGGTTATTCAGCAACTGATAACGTGTCTTCTTAAGCTTCTTGACAATGAGAACCTGATTCAATGGGTAACAAGAAATTAATAAAAATACCCTTAAAAAATAAATAAGAAATTAATTAAAAAATCATAACTCAAAAATTAATAAAAAAGCAAAAAAAAAAAGTAAAAACGCAAAAATGTTTCCACCGGCTTTCTCGATCTAAAAAAACACAATTGTGAGTGTGAAAGATCATTGTGTCTTCTTGTTTATTATTGTGTTTTGTGTTTATTTTCGTCAATGGATGTGTCTTTTTAACCTTAACATTGTGTCTTTTTTCTTTATATTGTGTTATATTACTCAACATTGTACTATAATTTGTTCGGCATTGTGTTATATTTTGTGTCTTTTTTAGTAATAATTGTGTCTTTTGTACATTTTCGTCATTGTGCCTTTGATCTCGGCTATGTCTTTTCGTCAAATTTCTTTTTTTTTATTTATTTTTATTTTTTAACAGAAATGATGACGGAAACATTTTAGTTTTTAAAATTGTTTTCGTTTTTTATTATATTTTGACTTATGATTTTTTTTTTTTGAATTTATTTTTAAGAGGTTTTTTATGTGGTCACAAGTCCTTCTCAATTTCTCATTTTTCTCTCCGTTTGTATTTTAACTTTACCTTTTTAATAATATGAATATATAGGTATATTGGGTAAAGTTAAAATATAAAGTGAGACAAAAATGAGAAGTGTGAAGAGAATTTGTGGTCACACAAATAAAACCCTTCAGAAAAATACTCAAAAATTAATAAAAAATCATAACTCAAAATATAAATAAAAAACAAAAAAAATAAAAACCAAAATGTTTCCCCAGTTATTCCCATTCTAATAAAAAAATGTGAAAAGACACAATGCAAATATAATAAGACACAATGATAAACATTAACAAAAGACACAATTATAAATAAAAAAGACATAATAGATCGCAAAATATAACACAATTTTGAGTAATATAACACAGTATAAAAAAAGATACAATAATAAGGAAAAAAGACATAATTAATGACGAAAATAAACAAAAAAACACATTGATTAAAAAAAGACACAATGATATTTTTTCTTTAACATTGTTGTTGTCGTTTATTTTTTTATTCTTTTTTTATTATATTTTTAGATCGAGAAAGGCAGAAGAAACATTATTATTATTTTACTTTTTTTTATTTTGAGTTATGGTCTTTTTATTAATATTTTTAGGGTTTATGTTTTGCCACAAATTTTTCTCATCATTCTCATGTTTGTTCTTATTTTATAGAATAACTTGACCTAGGTATATAATATGAAACATTTAGTATCATAAACAAAGATGTAGATTTAACAATAGAACTAGGTGATAGCCCACCGCGTTGCGACGGTGGGCATGAATTTGCTTGTTATCAGTTAGTTCATACGGTACGTATACTAAACATAAAACACGAAGAATAGCAGTGACTCGAGTGACATATAATAAAAGAAAATTGAAACAACGTTTATTCAATTAGTAAAACATTGTCATTGCAGCGGCAAGTCGACGCGAATTTGGTCAGTATCGACTATCTATGTTACTAAACCCAAAAATAGTTCCATCAAGTTAACATAATTAAAATAAAAACTGGCAAGTCGACGCAAATTCGAATGGTATCCATTAGGTTCATTAAGGGTATGAGTACCAAACCTAAAAATTAATTTTGTTAGATTAACATATTATATTTAAACCAGAATATGAAAAAGAAATAAAATGTACAACCCATTGAAAAAAATATATATAACAGTATAACCTAATATAACACCCATTGAAGGATAATTAACAAAAAAAAAATAATAAGTTGTTACTTAGAAGACTTGAAGTTGGGCAAACACATGATCAAGATCAAGATCAAGATCAAGAGAGTTAAAAAAAGTTTACTAAAGTCATTGAACCAAGTAGGCATATTGATTATTTTTTGAAAGTAATTATATAGGTAAAAAAAATAATAGTCTTTTGGGGCACCAACCCCTTGCTTTATATATATATATATATATATATATATATATATATATATATATATATATATATATATATATATATATATATATATATATATATAAATATATATATATATATATATATATATGATTAGTATCATTACAGAACTCTTATATTATTTAAGAACTATAAGAAACCCTTGAAAATTAACGTTTTTTATAATTTTTTTTGTATGTTAGTCTTATTTGAGTGTAGTTTTATCACTTTTTATATCTATAATTACGATTACAATTATGAAAATTAGTTTTTACACATATCTAAACTTTTTTCTGCACATATGTAAATTTGTTATTACATAAATTTTATACATATGTAAACTTGTGATTTATATATGTAATAACAAATTTATATACAAAATATGGTAAAACTAGTCTTTAACAATGTTAATATATGAAAAAAAATTTTAAAAATGTTTGTTTCTTATGAGTTCCTAGAAGTTCTTTACTTTTTTGAAGTTTTCAAATGATACTAACTATATATACATATATATATATATATATATATATATATATATATATATATATATATATATATATATATATATATATATAAATGACATCCGAGTTAGCCGATAAAAAAAAAGTTCATTTTGTAGACATTTGAGATCGTAACTTTGAGACGCCCACTAAGATGATGTATCCATGACACCAAATTTTTTATCAATCCCACATTGCCCATTTTACTAACATCATGCTTAACTAGAAACAATTTTTTTTTTTTCTTTCCATATGAATTGTGTTTAAAGGTTCAACTTAGTTTGATAAAAACCGGTGACCTTGCCGATTTCCAATTCTATAGGTCCCATTTTATTAACATAGCTCATCTCAGCTAATTGCTTTGTTAATTGTTAACCACCCTGTCAATTAATTTATTTGTTAGCCACCCTTAAGAATCTTCTTCAAACAAATCTTCAATATGTACAACATGACCAAGTGTTCTTAATTAATGTTGTGGTGGATCAATATATTTATATAAAAGTTCGTTTTATGAAGCTTCACGCGTCAAGTTGCTTGTAGCAACTCACCGAACTGAAGGTTCATCCTCAATATAATATTCTAATAACTGACATTTGAAATCAAGTTGCTCTATTATTTGGGTGGCAAGTTACAGACTTTTTTTTATAGAAAATATATGTTTTCTTAACAATGAGCGAAACAAGTGGGAACAAAATAATGAACTAATACGCTTCTCAACATGAACTAATATCCATTTTGACATCAAACAAAGCAGTAGAAACCGATTTCTAGTAACAAAAATGAGAAATCCTCTGTGAGCTTCGATCCATTGATCAATTCATATCGATGAATAACCGGATCTAGTTAAATATAATATGTAGGTGTATAATAATCTTAATTATATTAACGAAGTGTTAAGTAATCAGTTGGACAGAGTAACACCAAGGAGAGAATAATATAAAAACACTTAAATTAATATACATGCTAAATTAGCTTATATATACAAGACGAATGTCATTCGTTACACATTCCGTAACGAATGGCCTTCATTCGTCTTCATCACATAAATAACGAAATGGTATAGCGAATGACTCATTCGTTATACCCCATTTGTCAACATTCCATGACGAATGGATACATATTAATAACGATTAAGGCCCATTCATTAAACATCATTAATGAATGGACAATGACAAGTGATGTGTATGTGCTAGTGGGTGGAAATATTATAATGAGTTGGAGTTTAAGCTTTGCACAAGATCGTGTTTTAAATTTATAAAAGTAATTTCTACTAAAACTAAACACACACAAAATTAGGCAAGTGTACCTATCATATATGTAGGATAGTATTGGTAAGAACCAAGTATCGATCCGTGGACACAAATGTTTCTAATAATGAATCTTCGTCTTACTTTAATCAGAGGGTTTAATCATTTTTTAGATTGATTTTTAAACTTTTTATAAAATAGAAATACTTATATATATAGGTGACAAGAAGAGAAATTCTAAGTGAGTAATTCAATTATATAAAGGTTTACCATCTAATATCAAGAATCCACTCCATTATTCCTTGATGATTATTAAATAAACATGTGATAAACTTGTTCTAAGAATATATGATAGAATAGTCCCCCATTTCTAAGTGAACATATTCTATGACATAAAAGAAAGTAACATGTGCATTTTAATGACCATCATTTCCTAATGTCATGCTACCACGAGAATGTCAATTTAAGTAGACAAGCAGTTTGGTATAGTAGAACAATTAAGTAGACAAGTAGTGTTAGCTTGGAACTGATCAATGAGGTCGTATATGCCCTCAAATGAGTATCGGCTATCATAGGACGAGCTAGGGTCGGCCCCCTGATGAAGATGGGCCTCCCTGCTGGTGTTATGTGCGGTGGCGGGTCTGTCGGGGTGGTGATCCTCCCCTCCTCTCGGGTATATCCTAGATCAACATCTCAACCGGGTCCTCAGGATCCCAAACCTGGTTCAGTGCATCGTGAAACCTCCACATTTTCGGGTTTCGGCTGACCTGTTGGACCATTTACATGCTGATGCAATAATCGAGGCTGAGCGCAATCGGTCTCGGGCTTCGGGTTCCTTTTGTGTCTGCATTATAGGCTTCGTGAAGTTTATAAATCCAGGCACCGCCTAAGATCGGGGTATTCGGGCTTTTTGCATTTGCATTTGTTCTAAAAAGATGACAGAACAGATAGGTGATATTGCAAGCCATTTTGTTCTTTATGCAATACAAGGCTCATAAATCCCTCAGATTTACCACTCCTTCGCTCTGACGACGTGTTATTACCGTGTGGCTCAATAGTCGGTGAATGTATCTCATGAGTGGGTCATGTAAGGCGGTGCTCTTTGAGTTGCTGGCACAGTAGGCTTCCTCCCCATAACTCATTAGTTCCCAAGCTTGCTTTCTGGCATCACCCGATTCTACAAACTCGTCTGCATCTTCATCCGTAAAAGTAATCATGGACTCATACCAGATGGGCTTGTCAGTTTCATCACTCGTGTATATCCCCAAATCAATACCTAACTGGGTCATCAATGTCGTGTACCACTCTCCCCCACACCTAAACTCCACAGCCTCTTCATCCCACATACTCAAATTCATTGTCTTGAAAGAGAACGAGGCCAGAAATTCCTTGGTCAATTATGTCGCAGCCTTACCCTTTTGATTCAGCACACGCAACCATGGTCCTTTCACGAATTGTTTGTACCGGTCCCACTGATTCACTTTCTTCAGTGTGTCCTTGTTTTGCAAGCATAGAAATGTGCTTCTGGGCGGCGGTTATTAAGGTAGCCCGGTCGTTGTCGAGCTAGTATGTCTCTAGTGGTTTGTTCGGGAAAGAACAGAAAAGCGTGGCCATCGTCACCGTATTCAGCCATCTGCAAATTATACTCAGATTAGTCGATTTCATATCAAAAATTGGCTAAAAACCTGAAACAGTATGTCAACCACGGTGTCGTGCTTCTAAAAGCATGGCCCCATGTTGTTATTAAGCACGGTACCATGCTTCTGCAAGCACGGCCCCATGTTGTGGGTTCTTGGCAGTGTAACCTAGAATCTGATTTTGACTTTTTGTTGACCAGAAGGTGACCACGGGGCGGCTTTCGTAAAGCACAGCCCATGTTTTTAATCCTAATTCTTTCATAATCAAGACACGAACTTGCGATTCCAACTTGTTTTTCCATATCATTCGGGTTCAAGTTTTAAACAATTCATCCAAGATCCGAACCCCGAATCGTTTTTGAAACAAAGCATAAGTGTAAATCTATCTAACAACTCATTACCCTAGATCTAAACAATTAACCTATCTAATTTCCGGGTTTGTACCCAATTTTATTAATTGGTGAGATTTGGGGTTTGATTTAGACCTACAATGATGAATTTGAACATTAGATTCGTTAAATTAACATACCTTTGGTTAGAAATTGATGATTTAAGGAAAAGAATTGAGAAACTGGTGAAAGATCGGCGGTTTTCGGTGTTGGAACGAAGTGGTGTTAGGGTTAAGTGAATGGAAAAATGTTATTTTATTACAAAAAACGTAACTGCACTGTAGACAAAAGCACGGCCCCGTGCTTTTTGAAGCACGGTACCGTGCTGCAGGTAGCAGTCAGTTTCTTTTTGTTTTGCAGTTTATTTGTTGAGCTGGTTCGTTTTTAACTGATTTTCTTTAAGGATTAATGTTAAGATAGAAAATAAAATTCCTAATCTTCATTAAACATAAAACACATAATTAAACACAATAGAAAGAAAACTAAACAACAATCATGAATCACGAAACATAAAACTAGCAAGAGTAACTCCGAACAAGACAAGTCTGGACTTCTAACGACCACCATTCCCGAACAAGTCTTGAATGTGTGGTGGGGATCTTTTAGCTTTCAAGAGCTCGGAAAGCTTTTTATCGAGCTTCGCGATCTCCCGGTTAAGATAATTGAGCTTGAAATCCACATCCTTGTTGTGGCTATCCACAACATGGAAATTCTCAAACTGAAGTAGTTCGACTTTGTTGGTCAGCTTAATTAGGCGAGCCTCAGTTTGGATTTTACTTTCGACTTTGTCTCTCACAATTCATTGGAGCCTCAAGATTTCCTCCTCAAGGTTTGAGGAAGAATCACCATGCTTGCACCTTCTCACTTCCATTCCATTTTCTTACTTTCCAATTTAGTAAACTTATGTTTGGTATGAATGGAATAGTGAGTTTTGCATACCTCATAAAGAGACTGTAATGTTGAGCACGGCCCCGTGCTGCTAGGGGAATAAATGTTTCTGATTCAGAGAATAGTACGGAGTCAGCGCATATCAAGCTGAAGATTCTAGGGTGACCACGGCCTCGTGCTTCTAGAAGCACGGCCCCATGCTTTTTGTCACTAAAATTTTCTTTGATTTTCAGCCAAACGCGAGAGCCGAAATTTTTAGAATGATGTTTAGCATGTTATTTCAACAGTTTGATCATCCTAAAATAACTTTTCATTAAAATTAAAAGTCCTAAAACAATTATGGGATAAGCCCCGGTTTTCCTAGAAACGTAATATTACTCGGGTTAAGCCCGACGGTCCAAACACAATGTGCCTAGCGCACTTGTTTACACATGAAAACATAAAAATAAAGTTCCTAAATCCCACCGAAGGGTTCTCCTCCACCGAATGGTCCTGGTCACGGAAAGTACGCGAAGCCGAGAACTTGAAACTGGAGTTGTTCATTAATGTATCGAACCTCCATTTCCATACTCTATACCGATTCGGTGAGTTGAATGAGACGCATCTCTGCAAGGAAATTGATTTCGGTGAGTTCTTTGACGAGTTCTTGGAGTTTCATCAAAAGCTCGGTTTTGGATACGTGTCGGGTTTCATTCCTCAGTTGGCGAGGGATGGAGAGTGCTTCGCTCATCTCAGTAGGCATGTTGTGATCTCGGGGGGGGGGGGGATGTTTGTATTTGGGTTGGTGCAGGAAATGCATTGGCAAAGGGTGCCTTTTATAGCCAACCAGTTGCCAGGCACGGCCACGTGTTTTTGTTCTAACAATTCTGTTACAAACCAGTCTGACTGAGATTTTTGCAGCGAAGATTCTGGCCCGCACTTTGTGGCACGTGACCGTGCTTCTTGGAGCACGCCCCCATGTTTTTGGTACTTAAAATATATATATATATATATATATATATATATATATATATATTATTTTCAAGTAAAACAAAGGAACATATTAACAAGGCCTAGTTTAACGAAGGTCTTGACCAGACCCTTCTGCCGGTATCTTTATTGGTTCGGGCGGAGGATTAGTACCTCCGAAACTTCTTCGAATGGGCCTTTGATGTATGGTTTTAACCGATGTCCATTGACTTCAAGCTTGTGGCCATTAGAATTTGAGATCTCAACTGTCTCATAGTCAAAAACTGATTCGACTACGTATGGGCCTGTCCAGCGAGATTTCAGTTTTCTTGGAAAAAGACGTAGACGTGTGTTGTACAACAGTACTCAATCTCCAATTTGAAACTTTTTATTTCCTTTCAAATGTGCGTCGTGTAAACGTGTAGTCTTTTCTTTGTAAGACCAGGAGTTTTCATAGGCCAGTGTTCTTAATTCCTCTATCTCGTGAATCTGATCTTCTCGATTTTTACTGGCGGATTTTAGATCAAAATTCACTGCTCTGAGAGCCCAATAAGCTTTGTGTTTTAGTTCTACGAGTAGATGACATGCTTTTCCAAAAACGAGTTTGAAAGGTGTTGTTCCTATGGGGTTTTGTAGACTGTCCTAAGGGCCCACAAAGCGTCATCTAACTTTTCCGCCCAATTTTTGCGATTCATTCCTATAGTTCGTTCAAGGATCCTCTTAATTCCCCGATTTGAGACTTCTACTTGCCCATTAGTCTGAGGGTGATATGGTGTTGCCAGTCGGTGGTAGACTCCATATCTTGCTAAGACTTTGTCCATCAGTGCGTTACAGAAGTGAGTACCTCTGTCGCTAATTAATGCTTTCGGAGTACCGAATCTTGAAAATAGAAAACGTAGAACTACTCGAGCTCATTTGTGGGAAGATCTTGTGCTTCTACCCATTTAGATAAGTAGTTGACTGCTACAAGGATTTACTTATTTACGAATGAGTTAGGAAATGGGCCCATGAAATCTATTCCCCATACATCAAAAACTTCACATATTTGAATGCCTTTTTGAGCCATCTCATTTTTTGCTGAGATGTTTACGGCTCTTTGACAAGTATCGCATGCTTGGATAAAAACATGTGTGTCCATATATATGGTGGGCCAGAAAAATCCTGCATCAAACATTTTCCCAACCGTGGTGGCGGTACTGTGGTGTCCACCAGTTGATCCTTCATGGCAGTGATTGAGGATATCCACGGCTTCCTTTCCTGATGCACACCTACGAACAACCTGATCGGCACCTATCCTAAACAAGTACGAATCTTCCCAGAAATATTACTTAAGGTCAGAAAAGAATTTCTTCCGTTGTTGATGAGTTAGCCCTTTCCTTAGGATTCTACAAGCCAGATTGTTAACGAAATCGGCAAACCAAGGACTTTCATCCACATCTTGCATGACTTCTTGGATATTCATGAGAACTTCATATGGGAAATTATCGTTGATAATTTCCTCCTGTTGTTCTTCTAAAGCTGGATATTCTAAGCATGAAATATGATATGCGGTTACATTTTCTGCTCCTTTCTTGTCCTTTTCCTTGACTTCTATGTCGAACTCTTGGAGTAAGAGAATCCACCGGATGAGTCTAGGTATTGCATCCTTCTTGTTGAAGAGGTATCGTATGGAAGCGTGGTCGGTGTAAACTATGGTTTTGGAAGAACTAGGTAGAACCTAAATTTTGCAAAGGCAAAAACTACGGCTAATAACTCTTTTTCTGTTGTGGTGTAATTTTCATGTGCATCATTAAGAGTTTTACTAGCATAGTAAATTGGGTGAAAATGTTTCTCTTCGCGTTGTCCGAGTACGGCCCCAACTACAAAGTCACTTGCATCGCACATGATTTCGAATAGAAGGGTCCAATCGGGTGTAGTCATGATTGGTGCATTGACAAGTTTGTCTTTTAATGTGTTGAATGATTCGACACATTCTTCAGAGAAGATGAATGGTGCGTCTTTCTCCAGAAGTTTGGTCATGGGTCTAGCAATTTTGGAGAAGTCTTTTATGACACGACTATAAAATCCTACATGACCTAGAAAACTTCTAATGGCTTTGACTGAAGTTAGTAGCGGAAGTTTAGAGATGATTACTATTTTTTCCCTATCAACTTCTAATCCTTCTTGAGATATCTTATGACCGAGAACGATGGCTTCTTTAACCATAAAGTGGCATTTTTCCCAGTTAAGTACTAAATTTCCTTCTTCACACCTAGATAACATTCTGTCTAGGTTTTTTAGACAATGATCGAATGAGTCTCCAAAGACTGTGAAGTCGTCCATGAAAACTTCAATAGAGTTTTCGATAATTTCATGAAAGATGGCCACCATGCAACGTTTGAAGGTGGCCAGAGCATTATATAATCCAAATGGCATTCTTCGGTAGGCGAATGTTCTATACGGACATGTAAAGGTATTTTTCTCCTGATATTCAGGAGCAATGGGAATCTGAAAGTATCCGGAGAATCCATCAAGAAAACAGTAGAACAATTTTCCAGATAAACGATCAAGCATTTGATCGACAAAAGGAAGTGGAAAATGATCTTTTCTTGTGGCGTCATTAAACTTCCAGTAGTCAATGCAAAATCGCCAGCCTATGATGGTCCTCATCGGTATTAGCTCATCCTTCTCGTTATTACAATTGTCATTCCTCCTTTCTTGGGTACTACTTGAACTGGACTTACCCAAGGTGAATATGAGATTGGGTAGATTAATCCGGCATCAAGGAGTTTGATTACTTCCTTCTTCACCACATCTTGCATGTTGGGATTGAGACGTCTTTGATGTTGGCTCACGGGTTTGTATTCTTCCTCAATGAGGATTTTGTGAGTATAAAAGAAAGGGCTGATGCCTTTGATATCCACTTCCATGCGATGGCCTTCTTATGGTTTTTGAGAACCTTAAGAAGTTCGTCTTTCCTTCTTTAGAAATGTGAGATGAAATAATTACATGGAGTTGAGAGTTTTTTTCTAGAAAGGCATATTCGAGATGATTTGGGAGTTCTATTAGTTCTAAGGCTGGTGGTTCTTCGATTGAAGTTTTTGATTTTTCATTACATTCAGTGATCTCACATACTACGTCTGATGTTTCTTGATAGTTGTCGATAGTATCGAGACTATCGTGTTCTAAAATGGGTTTAATGTTTACATTAGTTAAGATTTGTGTTTCTAATGGCGTGTTGATGGAAGATTTCCGCACATAGCAACTCACGATAGAATCGATGATGTCAACACAATATAATGTGTCATCGTGATGTTGCAGATGCATAGATTTTCGAATGTCAAAAGTGATAGCCTCGTCATTAACCCTGAGAATAACTTTGTCGGTGAAAACATCAATGATAGCCTTTGAAGTGGCTAGAAAGGGTCTTCCTAAAATCAGAGGCACACTTTTGTCTTTCTCCATATCTAATATTACAAAATCTACTGGGAAAACAAATTTGTCAATTTTGACAAGCATGTTTTCAACAATGCCCCAAGGATGTTTAACGGATTGGTCAGCTAACTGAATGCTCATACGGGTGGGCTTTGGTTCTCCTATCCCTAGTTTTGCAAAAACCGCATAAGGCATTAATTTAATACTAGCTCCTAGGTCGGCTAGGGCATTGCTAACAGACAAATTTCCTACGAGAGAAGGGATAGTAAAGCTCCCTAGATCGGTCATTTTTGGTGGCAGCTTATTTTGGAAGACCGCTGAACATTCTTCACTCAGGGTGACATGTGATAGCTCTTCCAGCTTCCTCTTGTTTGTCAGCACTTCTTTGAGAAACTTGGCATATTTTGAAATTTGGGAAATGGCTTCGATAAAATAGATGTTGATGTGGAGTTGTTTGAAGAGTTCTAAAAACTTCCCGTACTGAGCTTCCAATCTCTCCTGCTTCAATCGTCCAAGGTATGGAATAGGTGGAACATAGCATCTGACTCGTTCCTTAGGTTGTACGGTGCCTGTTGGAATTAGTACCTTTTGTGTTTTGTTAGGGTCTTCCTTCTCCATAACCGGTTCTGAAGTTGGTGGGGCAACATTGGTTGTGCCGCTTCTAAGTGTAACAGCATTAGCTGTCGCATTCGGATTGGTGATTGTGTTGCTTGGAAGGGTGCCAGGTGGTCTTTCTGATAATTGTCGGGCAATATGTCCGATTTGATTTCTAGATTCTGTAATGATGCTTGTAGACTTTTTAGGTCAGCTTCATGCTTCAACAATACTCCGTTAATATCAACAGCTCTTGAGTCGACCTTCTTTTCTTCTTCGTTTGTTTTGGTCAAGATTTGAATTAACATTTCTTCGATTTTTGAGTAGCTCGGATCATGATGGCCAATGGAACTTTGGTCTTGGAATTGTGGTTTAGGCTGGAAGGATTGATTCATCGGTCTCTTTTAGAATCCGGGTAGGGTTTGAGTGTTACCTTCGTCCTTCCAACTGAAATTCGGGTGATTTCTCCATCCTGGATTGTAATTGTTACTGAAAGCGTTGTTTTGACGGGCGATGAAGTCGACTTCTTCCATGGCCATAACGACTTCTTTGCAGACACTTGTCTTATGAGTTCCTCCACAGGTGTCACAGTTGATTTTGATTTTTGATAGTTTGGCTTGAAGTTGTTCGAATTTTTTAGAAAGGGCTTCAAGCTGTGCGGTGACAAGAGTGTTGGAATCGATGTGGTGAAATCCATTATGTGTAGGTGTAGATCTCGGTGGGGTATAAGCGAAACTCTTCTTTGCTGCCTTCTCCATAATTTCAAATGTTTAGTTAGGTGATTTGGATCCCAGGTCTCCACCGGCGACTTGATCGATGGCCTGTTTGTTTTGATTGGATTGTGCGTCAAAGAAGGTTTGTACTTGTAACCATACGCTCAGTCCATGGTGTGGGCATCTTCTTAGAAGATTTTGTATCTATCCCATGCCGTGTATAATGACTCATCATCATCGGTCCAGAATCCGGTAATACTAGCTCGGTATTTGGCAGTTTTATTAGGCGGAAAGTATTTAAGAAGAAACTGTTCAACCATCTGGTCCTAATTGTTAATGGATCCAGAAGAAAGGGATTCTATCCATTCTAAGGCTTGACCCCTTAGAGAGAAAGGAAAGAGTTTGAGTTTGAGTTTGATCTGATCTTCTGAACAGTTTTGAATTTTAAAGGTTCCGCAGATTCGTAAGAATCGAGATATATGAGAAAGAAGGTCTTCGAGGAGGAGACCATGAAATTGAACTGAATTTTCCACCATATGAATGGTGCTTGATTTGATTTCGAAATGTTCGGTGATATCAAGTGGAGCCACTGTGAACACCTCAGATCTATCAATACGATACCAATTATCAATTAACTTAATAGATCTAATACCTTAAACGGATCTAGTTCATGATAATACTCTTAATTAGGTTATGTATATATATATATATATTGGTTATTAGATATGTGTATTAGTAACAGTTTAAGCGAAGTAATGATCGAGAGAGAATTTGACAGAGGTTCATTACTCAGATAATCAAAACTTTTAATTAACAGGGAAGAAAACCCCCTATAAATAGACGATGGAACCAATTCGTTACACATCCCGTAACGAATTGAATCCAGTTCGTTAACTTACAAACTCAAAATGGAAATCATAACGATCTTTGATTCGTTATGCCCTCATTCGTCAACATTCCATGACGACTGGGAACATACATAACGAACTTGACATTACATTAGACGAACTGGCTAATTCGTTAAACATCCTTAACGAATTAGTCTTACATTAACAAACTAAAGTAAATTACATAAATGCCCTAAATATTAAAATATTAATAAATTACAAACGATAATTACAAAGACTCGAGACGACAAAACCGTGCACTAACAAACACCCCCTCGTCTTGAGCTCTTTGTCTTTACTTTACTTGAAATGCTTTGACACCCAATCACGACAACGATGAATCCCTAACTCGTGACATACACGCACGACAAGCTGGAATTGCATAGCTCGGTCATAGTCTTCCTGGTGCTCTATCAGTATCTAATTCTTAAAAAGCACGTCATTGTTATTCTCTGATAAGTTAACGAGCCACATAGGATCGATAACTCTAATAAATTAGTCTTCAAACCTTTCCCAAGGACAATGACGGCCTCACCAGTACGATTGCTGTAGTACCAATAGTTAAACGTGTTGGATATTATATTTTAGACCGACGCGTCGAATCGTTACTCGTTTATAATAAGAAATTAAAGAAAGACAACAAGATATTATAACGAGTAATTGAAGTATTTAACGGGTGAAATATTATATTATATTATATTTTATTCCTTTGGTCTTATCCAAGTGGCGGTGGAGTGAAGACCAAGGCACAAGACTAGTATAAATAGATGATTTATGTCATTTATTTAGGTTATGTGTGCATTGTGAGATTTATTATTGTATTAGGAGAGTTTGCCCCCGGGGAAGAGATCTCCCCGGATGGCCGTTCCTTTGAATGTATGAATGTATGTATGAGTGTTCTTCATGACAATCATTCGGTTAATGAAATCATACTACTACATCTATCTATTGTGTTTCGATTAAATAAAATTGTTCATCATACTTTATTGATTATTGTTAATCGGAACGAACTCCCCACATCCGTCCATTATTATCGTTCATGAGTGAATACGTGTTATGATCCTAACCTGGATCCGAGCTGCGCCGTTAAAACCGATTATTCACGCTTCCGCACCGGGGCTCGGTTCTCACAATTGGTATCAGAGCGGGTTACCGAATCGTTCAGGCTAACCGTTGAACTAGATTCAATTCACTCTTGAATCCGCCATGGACGTTAAACTTGAAGTTTGTTGAAGTTTTTATGGGTTTTTGCATGGATTTGGATGAACTTTGATGATTCGAAGATGAATTCTGTGAATTGATGTTTAGGTTGATGATTAGTTCGGAGATTCAACATCAATTTCACGATTAGGCCGAATTCGTTTATATTTGATGTTCCAGATCTGAGTGTTTGATGAAATTGATGTTATATTGGTGATAGAATGTTGATATCGTGATGATTTGATGAGATTTCAGTGATAAATTTCGTAAATCTAGGGTTTAATTTCAGATCTAAGACTTTAGGGTTTATATGTCCAAAATTGGGGAAATTGTTTAAGTGTTCGAGATTGCTGGATCGAGATGTTGCTGACTCAGATTTTCTTGAAACGAGTTATTGTATATGCTGTTGATAGCTTAAGTTTCGAATAGATTGGTGAGATTCATCTCAAACAATTAAGGAATGATCATATATGTGTTCGAGATTACCTCAGATACAAATTTGTTCTAACAATTGCAGCTGAACGGTTTATCATTCATGAGATGTTGTGTTTATGTGTTCGAGTTTGCTTACTTATATCAGTCCCGAGTGAAAGTTCAATTCATTGTTGTTACAAGTTTCTACATGGGCTGAAAATACTTGTTGTTGATAAGCTGCTGATATACTTATTCTCGAACTTGATAAGCTTAACACATGATGGTATCTCGAGTATTTGCACCTTAACACACGAACAAATGCTGCATATATGGGTTAGTTGCTGCTGAATAACTACTGATCTGGTACACCTATTGCTGCTGTACTATTTTGTATGTGTTGTTTTATGCTGGTATGCTGCTGCATAATTTTCATCACGAGAAGTATGTTGCTGATTTTGGTCCTGAGATGATTGAATATATGTATTTGCTGATACCGTTGACGTTGCTGCACAAGTTTATTAGCTGCTGATTTATTTAGACATGAACAGTTAATCATTTGCTGCTGCTAAACGAATGAGTTGTTGCTGCACATTCGTTTAAGGGCTGTCTCGTAGTGTTTTCTGATATTAGAGTCTATCAACGAGTACTTAACTTCGCAACTACTTCTGCACGGGGTAATTTTGTCAAAATCAGCTGCTGATACAAGCTTCTACGCGAACATATGAAACATTTTGCTGCTGTTTCTGCTGATTTTATTGATAAACGAGCTGAATTAGCTGAAAAACTGCTGAAACTGGCCAAAAACGCGCTGAAACTGCTGATTCGTTGCTGAAAACACGCTGATTTGTGCTTAAACGAGCTGTTTAATGTGCTGAACTGCTGTCAAAACGTGCTGAAACGCACTGTTTAAGTGCTGAAAATTGCTGAAACGAACGAAAAGTGCTGAAGCGCACTGTTTAAGTGCTGAAAATTGCTTAAACGAACGAAAACGTGCTGAATATTGCTGATTTGTTGCTGTTTTTGCTGATATACGAGCTGAACGTGTTGTTTTTGCTGCTGAAACAGGCCAAAAAGGCACTGAAATTTGCTGATTTATTGTTGTTAAAATGTGCCGTGAATGAGTTGATTGTTTGCTTATCAATACATGATGTTAAGGAGCTGTTAACGTGTTGTTAACGTGCTGATATTGCCGGTAAAACGTGCTGAACTCGTTAAATGTTGCTGAAAATGTGGTTAAAAGGTGTTGTTAACAGGATGATTATTTGCATGGGTATTTCAGTCTTTTTATATCTGGTACATGTTCTAAAACCGAAGACACGAGGATTATATGCTCGAAATGTTAAGTGATTCAAGCCCAAGCACAAAAAGATACGTTCTTAAGGCTTCGAGCACATAACTTTTACCACAAGCACTTAATTTTTGTTTCGAGTACATAAGTGTTTGTCGAGCATGTGATGTCTTAAGTCTCGAGCACATCGTGTTTTATTGAGCATATCAATATTTATCTCAAGCACAAATTATCTCGAGCACATATTGTGTGCATGAGCATATCATGAGTTTTGTTGGAAAATCTTCTAAGTATGGAGGCTTGAGCACACTTTTTGCTCACTAGCATGCTTTGTGCTAGTAATGAAAACCTTCAGGAAATCAATGCATCTTTTTACTCTCAAGCACACTATGTGCTAGTGAACAGAAAGTTTGTGTTTGTGAAATATTTCATTTTTGGAAGAAATTTTTGGATATTGATGCAGTTGACTTTCAAAGTCAGACGGGCCAAGATGAAGAAATGAATGTATACTCGCTTATCCATTGACTTTTTGACCGTGTGTTCTAAATGAAAATTGTTTGCCCAAGTATGAGTGACCGTTTCGAAGTGACTTTTCTGGTCAACTCAGCCGTTGACTGTGTCGGGTCAACGAGGGGTATTTTGGTCATTTTTGAAGACTTTTTGAGCAAAAATTGGGCAAAAATCGCGAAAATTTCAAAAGTTGACCATGTCAAATGTCAACTTTCAACCATAAAAGGTATCTTTTAATTCGTTTATTTTGAATATTTATCAACAATTCTTGATAGGGATGGTCAAGATTGTTTGAATTAAAGTTGTTCACCCGCACTTGATATAAAGACACATTCGTTTATGACATTGCAACGAAATTGGGGGAGAAAAACTATATGGAATTTCATTGCAAATTTTTGTCGAATCAAGTGAAAGATTCATTTTAAAGAAAATTTGAGTTTATTTTCTTTTGCGGTTTCGGATTAACTCGTAGTTGATCATTGAAGTTTGAATCATCGATCTTATGCCTATACAACTATATCCAAAAGAGATAAAGAGAAGATGATTGGTAATGAAAAAGGGAGACGTTTATTATGAGGGGGGATTTCTATGAAAGACATCAGGTTATGAGGTGATCGTGAAGGTGATTCGATGGCATCGGTCAAAGGGGGAGATTGTTGGGTATTATATTTTAGACCGACGCATCGAATCGTTACTCGTTTATAATAAGAATTAAAGAAAGACAACAAGATATTATAACGAGTAATTGAAGCATTTGACGGGTGAAATATTATATTATATTTTATTCCTTTGGTCTCATCCAAGTGGCGGTGGAGTGAAGACCAAGGCACAAGACTAGTATAAATAGATGATTTAGGTCATTTGTTTAGGTTATGTGTGCATTGTGAGATTTATTATTGTATTAGGAGAGTTTGCCCCTGGGGAAGAGATCTCCCCATGTGGCCGTTCCTTTGTATGTATGAGTGTTCTTCATGACAATCATTCGGTTAATGAAATCATACTACTACATCTATCTATTATGTTTCGATTACATACAATTGTTCATCCTACTTTATTGATTATTGTTAATCGAAACGAACTCTCCACATCCGTTCATTATTATCGTTCAAGAGTGAATACGTGTTACAATCCTAACCCGGATCCAAGCTCCACCGTTAAAACCGATTATTCACGCTTCCGCACCGGGGCTCGGTTCTCACAAAATGTTCGATGAAGACCTTACGGGAAAGTCTTCATAGGTACGTACTTCATTGTTTTTGGTGGTTTTACCTTAAGCACGAGCTTCCTCCATCCAGTTCGTGGATCTATCTCATCAATACGCTTACGGATCGGAATATGCAGCTTAAAGAACTTAAACCGGCAGTTTACCTCGAATAGCAAATGAAGATGAAACCATTATGCTTGACGATTTCCACCGCGGTTGATGAAAGGTCGACTCGCGAGGGTACGTACATCCCAACGTGGTAGTGAGAGAACGTCAGTGATATTTTCATAGTACTGAACGCCGTTCTCCCACTTGATGATGCAGTCCTTAAGTTCAGAATCGTAAAGCCAGGAAACGAATCACCTTTAACAGTCGACACGGCTTTAAATGTTATTTTCTGATTGGCTTTAGCGCGTTTGATCGCATCTTGCTTCTGTTCTTCATCCACGTACCTGTACGCCTAAATAATCTTACGTGCTCTTTTGCACCGATACTTGCACCATTCCTGAATCTCAGCAACCGATGGATCAGGATTCCAATCAAACTTCTTTTCTTTTCCCTTTGAGACCTTTCCAGATGATCTTCAGCAGCTTTGACATTTTCCTCGTTGAAGGTAGGAATACCCTCATCAACATTAGATCGTTGATAAAGGTCTGGTTATTCCTCTAGGTTATTCCTCTGCTGTCACATCCTCGATCTTGATCTCTTCATGTCAGGTCCCCGATTGTAGGTAGATCTTACACAAATCAAGTCATAACTCACACAATGATGTGTTAACAAGAGAGTTAATGAAGGGTTGCTATATTTAGAAAGAAAACCGTTTGATAAAGGCGGAATCAATAACAAACGACTTTGTTGCTGGATAATAAATGAAAGGTAACTAACACACAAGATTCACTCAAAAGATTTCCATTCATATAAAGTTAATCATACAAATTATAATCTATCTAGGGTTTCTTGATGGGAAAGTTATGTCCGTACAAATCTTAAGAACGGTCGTCACTCAATAAATGTTCTTTCTAATATTGTATTCAGCCGCCTTTCCTCTGGTCCTCTTTGAAGTGTGACCTAATTAATCCTTTTATAGGCCTGACACCTCAGGATAGTTGTCATTCATTCTAGAAACCCTAAATATAACGTAGATATTCAAATTACATATTCAAAATAATCCTAAGTGTAAAACAAGTCTTCTGGGTAGGCTTTGTAGAAGTAGACTTCTCCGAGCAGACTTTGTGCTTGCCTTCCTTGTTAGACTTGGTAACCTTGAAGTGTGCCCGGGAATAGTTCTCCGGGTATGCTTTACTTGGAAGGAAAATACTCACCAAGTAAACTTCAATCTTCTTGATTATATCAGACTTTGCCCTACATAATCCAACTAGCAACCTTGTTCTTCAATGGTCTCATCAACTCTTTGCTTGGAATAAGCTTATTAGCAAAGTGTGCTTGGGATTACTATACCTTGCTTGAGTTGAACCTTGCCCAATGTGACTTGAGATATTTCATTTCTCATCAAGCTTACTCGGACCATTGTATTATTGAAGAATACCTTGCCCGATCTTCCAAACACTTGGTTTCCGGAGCTTGGTTAGCCATGATCTTACTCTGAAGTAAACATCACTTGGCTATGAAGAACAAACCTGCTTGGTATAGTGAACCTTGCCCGGGTATACACTAAAAGTGAACCCTGCCCGGATATCCACTAAAGAAGACATCTAGAAGATAACCTACCCGATAGGCAAAATATCATGCCCGGCTAAGTAAAAGCTTGCTCGGATGTCTTAGGTGTGCCCGGTTCCATACTTAGTCATTTCTGAGGAGGTTGAGACGATTCCAATCTTCCATATGATCAGTTTTTGGTCAAATCTTGACTCAACAATCTCCCCCTAGATTGGAACACCTCGCTGTCCCAAAACACCTCTGTGGTTACTTTACACAAGTTTTAAAAATACACATCAAATGCTGTCAGAAGAAATTTCAAAGTAAAAAACCTAAGCTAAAAAATTCTTCATTTTAGCCAGAGGTGCTTGTTTAGGCATGGAAAGTCCCACTTTTCTTGCTCTTTCAAGAATCTTAACAGTTCTGATGGCTTAGCACTTGTAGGCCTTTGCCTTTCTTTATAATCAGAGAGATGCAGTGCTGCAATCACAATCAATTGCCATAGATTGAATTTTCTGAAGTCATTTTTAGAGAAAATCTTCACAATCTCTCCATTTTCCATCATAACATTCAGATGTGCAGTCCAGGAGTCAAAAAATACCCATTTGGCATAACATTGTAGTTGACTGAAGGATTTTTGGCTTTTATTTCAGCCTTGATGAAAGGTTTATCCATCTTCAATTGTATCTGCTTTGTTTTCTCTTGAGAAATTACTGACATTTTCCTTTTCTTTGTTAAGTTCTGTTTCGAAACAAAGGATGTTGTCATGTTGCAGATTGGCTTTACTTTGGATTTCCCTTTCATTGTCATTTTAGAAAGATCCATCATCTTTCTGGACAATTCCTTGTTCTTTGCTTCTAGAAACTGACCAGCTCCTTTCTTCTTGTTCAACTGTAGTTCTTTCATTTTCTTGAAGTTGCTCAATATCTCTTTTCTTATCATGACTTTTACTGATTCAAAGGGAATTCCATTTTTCACCAAAAATTTTGGTTTTCCACCATACATACTCAACATTTTCTGGACATTCATTTCTTGTTTCAATCCATGTTTCAATTTCACCCCTTTCAGTTCATTGTCTTGAACAATCTTTTCTTTACTCAAAGCTTTTGAAATTTTGTCAATAACAGAGTCTAGTTTCTCCTTTACCTCTGTCTCTGGTTCTTCTTGCTTAATTAGCTTGAGCAGAGATACTAGCACTCCATTTGGAATTTCTTTATCATTTAAGCACTTGTCAATTACCACTTGTGGGACTTCCTTCTGATTATCATTCTTCACTTCATCCCTTACCTTTTTCTCATCTTCAAACAGTTTCATCAGGTTTTCTTGTTCTTCAAAATCTTTATCAGACAGCATTTGGCTTAGAAATTGTCTGTCTTGAATTTTTGTCATTCTCTGCACATAGACCCTTTTGGCTTCTACTTCAGATTTCATCAATTTCTAAGATTGTTGACTTTTCTTTTAATGAATTGACAATCTGATTTTCATCATTTTCTAGAGCAATTCCCTTTCCTTTTAGTTTCTTTCTTTCTTCAAGATGTTTCCTTTCATCTTCTGGAACTTTGTCAGTTTCAACATATAAACTATCTTCTTTATAGATTGAGAGAAGCTTCAATGAATTCTCCCCCTGATTCAATGATTTCTCCCCCTGTTTTGGGGCAGCTGAGGTCTTCTCAACCTCATTCATTAGGGATTGAATTCTTTGTAATGCCTTCTTTAGTTCTTCAGAAATCTGATGTTTGTAAGGCTTGGGATTGCTTAGAACTGGATCCATTTCTGATTTTCTGTAAATAGATGAACATACAGTTTTCAGTTAGATCTATAACAATGTGTGTATATATATATATGAGAAGAATTAAGGTTAAGGTATAAAGAATATTTCAATTCAAACCGTTGTCTTGATTGGTATTGAAACCTACACACAAAATAAATGTAAGCAATCGGAAGGTTCAAAATTGAAATATATAAAGACAATCTCTTTAATGGAAGTTAAGACAAACTTTAAAGTACATATCTGCAATTTAATCAGAAAAGAAAACTGTGGATAAAGTTCTTTTCAGTTTGCTTTTTTTTTTTTGCATGTCAGATAAAGAGAGAATCTTGAAAAGTGTTTTGTCTTTTAGCTCATAAATTCCTTATCTATTTAAGGAATGGTTTCTTTGGAGTATGTCCAAAAATGGTAAAGTATGTAAAGATAAAGTAATTTAGTAATAGATTTAAGTAAAATGAAGAAAACTTACTTGAAATACCAGATTTCTTGAGACTCAATCACAAGATAGATAATCAAGTATAAAACTATCAAATAAGCAATCTTGCTAGGAATCAGTTAAGATACCCAAACAAATTTCTCAAATATAAATTAAATAACTTAATCTCTCATAAACTCTATCAGTATAAAAAACATATTCAATCAAGCATACTTTGATATAGTTGTGCCTGAGCAACCTTTATAAGAGTACAAGGTGTGCCCGAACAGGCTTTCCATACAAAGTATACCCGAATAACTTTCATAGAGTATAAAGTGTGCCCGAAATGATATCTAGCAGACAGTTTACCGGAAAGTCATATTTTGAAATTACCAAGTATATTGAGGGAACAAAAGTGTACCCGGAATATAAAGTGTGCCTGGAAGACAAAGTATGCCCGAAACACTTGTAATTTCAAAGAAATCATAATCACAAATAACACATAGCATGCTCGGAATTAAATATAAGACACCTAAATGTGCAATAGTCTAAAATTTCTAAGCTTGTCCGGAAATCCTATGTTAGCACTAAGCTTGCTAGGATAATCATATTCAAACATCAGGTATGCCCGGAAACTAAACTAAGCAGTTTAGTCTACCTGAAAAACTTCAAATCATCAAATCATACCCAAAAACATATTCAATCATAAACAATCAGGCTTGCCCGGAAAGTGACAAATCTTAGTAAACTCTACCCGAAAAGTATTAAATAATTAAAAGCATGCCCGAAAATAGTAAACTTAGATAAAAGTATCTAAGTGTACTCGGAAAGGTTATAAAACATTAAAACTTACCCGAAAATACATATTCAACCATATTCAACTGTTTTGTGCCCGAGAAGGTTAGAAAACATCAAACCTTGCCCGAACCTACATATTCAACCTATTTAAGGCAAAATGCAACACTTTTTGACTTAAACCACTTGTCAAAAACATTTGTCAGTTATGTATCATTACATATCATAGTTTAAGAGCAAATGGTGCATTTAGAGATCAAATTTCAGTTATGTTTCTCTTAAAAACATACAGTTCTTTAACTGAAAAGATCTCAAGAATGGGAACATATTGACTAAGTAGCTTTTTCAATACTTCATCCTCAGCATTATTATGACTACAAAGACAGGTCAACAGCAGGTCTAGACTTAACATGATTTTCATCTCTTTGGTGATATGATTAAATTTCAATTAATTTTGCAAAATATTTAATAGATAACACATGGTGTGTAATGCTCCTTATCTATCCTCAAGGCTATTTGGCTTTCTCCAGATCACCTCAATTTGGCTTTGACCCCCTGGTTTTGGTTAAAACTTGTAATGACAGAACATATTTTTGAAAATTTATAAGATATTTCTTTTCAAATCTACAAACATATGTGAGGTTGAACGTTGGACTTACATGCCACGCAAATCGGACTTACGAGCCTTTCATTCAGGATGTTTAAAGGACTTATATTATTTCCTCCACCCTTGTAGTTTTGGAATTAACCCTCATGTTTGTATTTTCTCAATAAAAATTGGTGAACATGAATCAACTTTTGGTTGACTAAATATTTGAAATAAAGTAGTTCACAGCTGTTCTTTGTCATTCTTTAAAAGACGTTTCATTTTGGGTAACCAAAAAGCAACAGGCTTATGTATGACTGGATAATCACTTTTCTACATATCATTTAAAAAAATTTATCTAGGAACATGCATAGACAACAATGTAACTCCACATAAATCTTAGCAGTTTCTTTATGTTTATATCACCTTAGATTTTACATATCATGAGAAAGCAACCATACATGTCAATGTCTATACTCAGAGTCCTTTTAGCCTAATAAATCCATATGATTGGATAAGAAGTCAATGTACTATCATTTCCCATAACAATTCAGTTTAATATTCAATCACCCCAATTTCTCATAATTTGGTAGGTAAATTGCTATCATGTTTTACCACAGGTGGTTAACAAGACCAAACATACATGTGAACATATGTCCTTTCAAAGTCAGAGTTATTGACATGATTTTAAGTGAATGATCAGAAAACAAGTTATTATTGCCCCAAGTGCTTACAGTTTTCTGGTTAATGGCTATTCTATAAATATCTGCAGATTATAGGACCAAACATACATGTGTATGTCCTTTCAACTGGGCAGATGACATAATTTTCAGCAAGAATAACTACTTGAGACTTTTCATTGAAAAATCCTTCTTTTAAGCTTCTATAAAGCTTAAACTGAATAATATTATCATATCTCAGCACCATTAACAACTTGCTCATGTTTTGATCAAAATTTTGTGATTATGCATAAATTCATTTGAAAATTCATTTGAAAATTTTAATTTTGACATAAAGACATATTTTGACACAAACAGTTGTAACATATTCAAAGCTTAATCATTCTTAACATCATCAAAACAAGCAGACATTTCAAACATTCATAGTCTATCCTATCCTAATAACATCAAGATGATCAGATAACATACATATTCAAGCAATCATTGATACATAATCACTCATGACATCAGATAAGCATTTAATCAGTTTAATCAATCCAAACTACTTATCATAATATCAAAACAGTTAACTGTTAAGCAATCAAAAGTAGCAAATGACATCTAAATTGCACTGATAATCACTTAAACACATATCAGTTAACATCAAACAAGTAACATATGCAAACATATTCAAACAACATTCAGTGTGTGTGACCTCAATAAAAAATTAATCAATTAGCACATAGAGATACACACTAAGCACACATCCTCAATCAGATCTCATCTGAGTTGATCATTCCCAGAACTTTCAAAAGAAAGTTGAATCTGGTTCTGTCAAGTGGCTTGGTGAATAGGTCAGCCAAGTTGTCACTTGTATCAACTATTTTCATCTCAATCAAACCTTTTTCATTGCAATCTCTGATGAAGTGATGCCTGATTTCAATATGCTTAGTATTTGAATGTTGAACTGGATTCTTAACAATAAAATATGCAGCAGTATTATCAATAAAAATAGGAGTGTTCAGAAAATTCAAAACCATAATCCAGCATTTGGTTCTGAATCCAGAGAACATGGGCACATCAAGCAGATGCAGCAATGTATTCAGCTTCTGCATTTGCTATGGACACAGTGGTCTGCTTCTTGCATTGCCATGACACCAGCCTGTCTCCCAGAAATTGACATCCACCTAAAGTAGACTTCCTGCTCATGTTACAGCCATCATAATCACTGCATGTGTAGGAAATAAGGTCAAAAGATTGATTTTTTGTATACCAAATCCTTAAGTCTGGTCCTCCCTTCAAATTTCTAAAAATTCTTTTGATAGCATTCATGTGGGAGACTTTTGGACTTAATTGGAATCTTGCACAGACACACACAGCATACATAATGTCAGGTCTTGTAGCAGTTAGGTACATCAGGGATCCAATTTTGGCTCTATATTCATGTTCATCCACAGGCTCCCCCTTTTCATCAAATATCATCTTTTCTTTGGTGTCCATTGGAGTTGAAGCTGTTTTGAATTCTTGACATTTGAACTTATTCAAAATGTCCTGCACATATTTAGTTTGGTAAATGAAAATCCCATCAGCTTTTTGTTGAACTTGTAGTCCCAGAAAGAAGTTCTTTTCTCCCATAGAGCTCATGCTGTATTTAGATTTCATCACCCCTTCAAACTCCGTACACATTTGTTCAATTGTTGAACCAAAGATGATATCATCCACATAGACTTGCAATAGCAGCAAATCTGATCCCTTTATTTTGTAGAAGAGAGTCTTGTCAATGGCTCCCTTTGGAAACCATTTTCGAGAAGATGATTTGACAACTCATCATACCATGCTCTAGGAGCCTGATGCAATCCATAAAGGGCTTTATTTAGCTTATACAATCTGTTTGGATACATTGGATCCTCAAAACCTAAAGGTTGAGCAACATACAACTCTTCATCAATCTTTCCATTTAGGAATGCAGACTTTACATCAAGCTAGAACACCTTAATGTTCTTTGAGGCAGCATATCCAAAAAAATCCTGATAGCCTCAAGTCTTGCAACTGGTGCAAAGACTTCCTCAAAGTCTATTCCTTCTTCTTGAAGGCATCCCAGTGCCACAAGTCTGGCTTTGTTCTTAATCACCAAACCCCTCTCATCCCTTTTGTTTCTGAAAACCCACTTTATGCCAATTGTTGACCTGTTTTTTGGCGTATCAACCATATCCCAAACATGCAGATCTCTGAATTGTGCCAATTCCTCCTTCATTGCTTCCACCCAACTGTTGTCCTTAAGTGCTTGAACAATGTTCTTTGGTTCTATTTGGGATAGAAAGCAGGAGTATAAACATATGTTTGCAATTTCAGAGTGGCTTCTAGTAACTCTTTCATTTATGTCTCCAATGATGTTTTCAGATGGATGATTCTTTTCAACATAAGGAGTTTGTACTATCATATCAGAAGACATATTTATGTCAAGATTTGATTCATTGAGTTCTGGTCTATCAATGATCAAGTCTGTTTCAGCATCATGAAACTCTGGTGCTTCTTCATTGTACTGTCTTGAAGTTGATGCATCATTATTTCCTATATTCATTCTTTCAAACAAATGTTGAAATCTTGTTGTTGAAACGGCTTCTTCTTCAATGGTCTGGTTGCTTGGGTTTCCCTCATTCTGAACTTGATCATTTTGCACTTCTTGATTGTCTTAATTATTATCTTCATGATCTTGTTCAGAAATGTGATTGTTTTCTTGATCAATGTCCTGAACTTCTTCAACAATATCATTTGAGAAACACTTCACAAATGTATACTCCTTTTCTTTATTAGCAACCTTCTTCCATAACTTATCCAAGTCCAATGTCTTTCCATTTTTCTTTTCCATCACACTGATCTTGTAAAAGGAATCATCAAAGTCTTTTGGATAAATCTTGAAAGACCTTATCAATTTCTCATGATCAAACAGCCGTGCTGCACCATCAATTGTGTTGAACTGATTTTCATTAAAGATTATGTCAGATGATTCAATAACACTCAAATGGTCCTTCACATTTCCATGTGAAGTAGCTCAAGTGCTTGATCATTTGAATTGATGAGCTTTGACTTATGAGTTGATTGTGCTGTTTGCCCTTTTGGCATGAACTTCAATGTTCTTCCAGTTTGAACTCTCTTGTAGTTAAGCCAATGACATGTTCACCCTTAACAAGTTTGTTCATATTCTTCAGGTTCATATGACATAGTTTCCTGTGCCACAATTTTGACTCATTTTCAGTGGCTTTGGAAACAAAACATGTACCACCCCTTGAAATAGCTTATTTCATATTAAGCTCATATAGGTTGCCATTTCTTGGAGCCATCATCATAATCATTTCAGGTGGGATTACAAAATCAGGTTTTAAGATGAAACAGTGTGAGTCATCAAAACCAATTTTGTAACCCTTATCACACATTTGTGATATACTCAGCAAATTATACCGGAGTCCTTCAACATGAAACACATTGTCAAATGAAACCTTTCCATTGGTTAATATTCCTTTTCCAACAATCTTTCCACCATTCTCATCACTTCCAAATGCCACAGGACCTTCAAACTTTTCTTCATAATTCACAAGTGACCTCTTGTCACAAGTCATGTGCCTAGAACATCCACTATCCGTGTACCATATGTCATTCAGTGGAGTGGACTGTTCCTGCACAAAAGAAAAAGTTTGATCAGTTAAGTGATGAAGTGCAAGTTATTTCAACTTCCAACTCATCAGTTTCAATTTCAGTGGCTACACTAGAAGTGAGTGTTGTTGGTTCAGTATCTTCATGTGTCAAGTCAAGGTTGTCTGAGTTATCATTTTCATATCCACACTCTCTTAGAGTTTTCACAAATGAGGTTGTGACTCGTGAATCTTCTGATGCATTATCATTCTCTTGAACTACATAATCTTTCGTTTCTGAGCGTTCCCTTACATCATCAGTTCTATCCTCTTTATCCTCAACCTTTGGTTTCCAAAGAAATCCTTCTGGTTCATCTCTGTTTTGGACAAAAATCTGCTAAGGATAATGTATCCAAATTCGTTTAGTGAGGATTAGTGCTATGATAACGAAAACAAGTATGTATCGATTGCAAACACAAACACCCGGATTTGTTACGGGGAAAAGCCCTTGATCTGGTTCGGATCGCCGGCACAAAAACCCCGGGTGATGACAACTCGTCGATCACCACTTTATTAATATCAAAAATGAGGATACAAGGTTGGAGATTATGATCAGTATTACAATAAAAGCTATATGTGTGTGTATGCTGCTGAATTCGTAGTGAGCAGAGTGTGTTATTGTGTATTTTCTAACTGATCATAGCCTCTATTTATACATCAAAGATAATAACTCAATGGAGTTATAAATAATAAAGACTATTAACTAATAATCCCTGAAAATCCGCCATTGCCTTCAATATAATCGTAACTGCCACTTTGACCACGTGCTCCATCACTCAGGCTGCGAAATAGGGGGTAGACCAGGTCTTGGAGCCTTTACACTTGATAAATATCAGTCTTCATATAATAAACAACCGTTAATAGCACCAAATACCGAGGATCCATGATCCTGACATAGCTCTGGAACTCTTCAGAAGGATAATAGATCCAAACACGTCAATATCTTCTTGACTGCAAGTTAGTGGATAGTCTAAGTCTTCTAACTGTTATACCCGCTAAATATAAGACTACACATGAGAACAACCGTTAGTAAATAATAAGTATTGTGGATCCTTGATCCTGACGGGAACTGGAACACATGCTAAGGATAACTGATCCAAAACATATGCCATGATAACATATCCACAGTGTCAAATTTTTGAGCACTAACAATTACCCCCCAAAATGGCGGTTGTGATAAGATCACAGCTGTCATTTTGCCTTTGAATTCAAACTTCCTGCAAAAACATATGAGATTTGACAAGCCGGATATAATTGTCATATTTCAATGGAGTTTCCTTGGGAACTTCCCTTCCGGCTGTATATCATTCTCCCTGCAAATCATGAACAACTAGTAACACCTGTTTAACCCGGGTGGATGGTCCATTTTTTGAATGGTGAAATCCGGGTTAAGATTTTTGGTAATTGCAAGTAAGTTTAATAAATAGTATCTTTTACTATCTGTTGATTGTCTGTTATTTTGAAAGTTTGTCTGATATAGCTTTTGACTTGTTGAAAGTTTTGAGAAATATTCTTTAGTAAAAAGTTTTTAGGATAAAATATCCATGCAAAAATAAACCAGGATCTTAAATCCTTATAAAAATAGATTGAGAATAATGAATCCTTATATCTATAAAGATATAAACTGAAATCAAATAAGTGTAAACTGATAAACAGAAGTCATACTGTAAGGTCTGGTTAGACCTAAGTTACCATAAGTATTGACCCTTTTGCAATCCTTATAAAACTGAATTAAAGGATTTTGAATCCATACTTATTGATCCTTCGGTGATCCTCACAATCTAATTTATGATACCTGATGCAAATAACTTATGATATTATCTGGGATCAAACCCAATAAATCGGGGACAAGCCCATAAAATAAACTGGGGACAAGCCCGTGCAACTAGGGACACGCCCATGTAATCTGGGGACAAGCCCGTGAACTGGGGACAAGCCCGTGTAATCTGGTGTTAAACTGGGGACAAGCCCAAAAACTGGGGACAAGCCCAAACTGGGGACTGGCCCAAGGATACGGATGTTAACTAGGGACTCGCCCAACCCGGGATTTAGCCAAAACGTGAGTGACGTGAAAACGCCAAAACCTTAGCTAACTTGAAAATGTTAGAAACCTTTGTCTTGAGATAACGAGAAAACATTATAAACCGGTGGTATGGTAAGTCTACCATAAATCGTAGGATCCTCCATATAGCTAAATACAACGAAATTGTCAGCCACTAAGCGTGTACTGGTCCCGCTGCCCCTGACTATACATTGGATAGCGTGCGCTCCAGGTGAGAGTGTAGAAACTCTAATTTATAAGAAAGGTGAAAACCTTTAAACCTTGGAGGGTATGACCATCGGGGGTCATACCCAATCGCGGGCTAGGCCAAGGAAAATAGCGATGTACCTTAAGACGTTGAATCTGAGAGGTGGCCAACCTCTTAGACGTTGAACCTCTAATTGAAACCTGCATTATTACTTAAAAACTTGGAAAAGACAAATGTTAAAAATATATTATCCTTAAATTAATGTTAGGACATGAAATGTCATGTGTATGTCCCCAGTTCTATCAGGATGGTTCGATATGAAAATAACGATCGTGAAACCAAGTTAACGGACTGAAAATGTCAAAAGAAACTGATTCGATCGAATCAGTGACTGATTCGATCGAACCAGGACTCATTCGATCGAATGAGATACTCATTCGATCGAATCAGTATACGATATATAAACGAAACTTAGGAAATTTCACAAGAGAGAGCACACATTACACACAGTCACGAACCTGCTACTGCCGAAAATCCTCTCTGCCCATCTTCGTCGTGTCGGTCTTTTCCTCCGTCCCTAGGTGTCAAACCGTCTTAGGAATCGTAACCGTGCGTTGTTGATCACCACCGAATCGCCGTGTTAGAGGATTCCGCACTCTAACACGTTGCCCCGTGAATCGTTGGGAAACCGTGTCCCGCACCGGTCCGACAAAGTGGTATCAGAGCCTTTGGTTCTAGATTCACGGCGATTCGGTGGTAAAATTCGTGTTTTTCTCGCGAAAATCGTAATTTTTGCCGGAAAATTCCGAATTTTTGGTGTTTTTGATCTTGGTGTTCGTCGTGTTCTTGTCAAAAACTGTTAAAATTGTCATACTTTGGTGTTTTGATCTTAGAATTGTGTGTTAAAAGTTCGAGTTTCGTCAAGAACGTTCTTCGCGTTCTTCGTGTTCTTCGTATTTTTGGTGGTTTTGATCCGTTTTTTGGTTGGTCTTAAGTTGTTTTTGTGTTAAAAGTCATATTTTGATCTTAAGTTGCTTCTTGATCTTCCAAGATTTGTGTTTTTGATTCAAAATTCGAAAATCCGTCAAAATCTTCTAATTTTGGAATTTCCAGATTTTCCGATCGAACGTGTCTATTTTTGGAACTCATTCGATTGAATAGCCTTCCTATTCGATCGAACAAGTTTAAACTTTGACCGAATCAGTTTTTTTCCCGCCGAGAATTACTCCTAGTTCATTCGATCGAACCAGATTTGTTCGATTCGATCGAATTAGTCACCATTCGATCGAATAAGTCTTTTATTCGATCCGCCGATTCGATCTTTGTCTTATTCGACTGTCAGAACCCGTTCGATTGAACCAGAAACTCTTTCGATCGAACCTCTCAACCCATTCGATCGAACCAGATTCACATTCGATCGAATAACTTACAGATCAGCATTTCAGAGAGACATCCGATCGAATCAAACCCATTCGATCAACAGTTCAACGTTAAAGCAAAGAAACAAAGATGGCTGCAAGTTCGAGTACCAACAAGAGGATTCAATCGATTCTCGAAAGTGATTCTGAATCGTGAAGCTATAACAAGCCACCAAAGCTAATGACTTTAAACGATTTTACAACCTGGAAGACAAGATTTCAAATTCATATAACAGGTGTGAATCCTGGACTTTGGGAAGCTGTTCAGACAACTTGGGTGCATCCGACAAATGATGATGGTGAGACTTTGAGTTACTTTAGGCTGTCTGAAGATCAAAGGATAGCCTTTGATGCTGAGAAGAAAGCCTTCTCGTTACTGTCACAAGCACTTTCAAGCGATCTCTTCCATCAGTTTAACCAGTTTACAACAGCGTCAACTCTTTGGAACGCACTGGTTGAACGATGTGAAGGATCTGACTCACTTAGAGAAATTCACGCACGGGAGCTCAAGCGTGAATTTGATTTGTTTGGTCCAGAATCGGGAGAAGACATTGAATCGTTACTGTCGAGATTCTATCATCTAATGTCAGAACTCAAGTCCTATAATGTCAAAACAACAGGGACTGAAAAGGTTAGATGTCTTGCTCAAGGACTTCCAACCAGCTGGAACACCTTCCTGACAGTAATGAGAAGAAGTCATCAGCTGGAGACGATTCTCCTGTCTGATTTTATTAAAGAAATCAGACAAGAAGAGGCTGAACTAAGAGCCTCCTCCAGAAAACCGAGATCAACTTCTGACAAATCACTCTACATGTCAAAACCTCCTATGTCAGATTCAACTGATCATGCTCCGATGAAGACCGCTTTTGTCTCCTCAACGTCAAATCAATCAAAGGGGACTGAAACGAGATCTTCCGTCCCACCATCAACTTCTGGAAACTCAAGTACTAACTCCGGACCCAAGTCAACGGAGAAAGCAGCGTTGAATACTGAAGGCTTGGGAACAGTAACAGTGGAGGTTGCCAAAGAACACATGGCAACTCTAGGCACGATAATTGAGTCCTACAGTTTAATGGTGGCGGGTAAGCTAGGAAATAGTCATCTGGACAGTGATGACTATGAACAGCTTGACGAAGATGATATGGAACGCATAGACATTATGTGGGCTCTTGGCAGTGCGTTCCGAAGGGCCAGAAAGTGGACGAAGAAAACAGGTCAGGCCCTCTCAATAAACAACAAATCCAAGTTCGGCTTTGATAAAAACAAAGTAAAATGCTACAACTGTGGCGAACTTGGTCACTTTGCCAAGGAGTGTTCGAAGCCAAGAAGGGAAGGTCACCAATATCCCTTCCGAACCACTTCATCATCATCCACTCCTGCTGCAGCTGCTGCAACTGTCAACCTTGAGAGACAACTGGTCCCTCAAAATCAAACCGCAGCTAACAACGTCAACATCAACAATGAAACTGCTCTTGCAGTTCAAGGGGATGAAGGCGAGACATGGAACTTCAGCATCAACATGGCTGATGTCACAATAGTAGATGGAAACTCTGAAACCGAGTCTGTTGTTTCCTCGACCAATGAAGAATATATTGTCGATGAACCAGCTGCTGAAGTCCATGAAGAAGAACCTGAGGTTGAAGTGGTATCTTTGGAGATTAAGGAGGATCACGATAAAGAGTCAAATGTTCCTCAAATATCTCCATGTTCGACAATTCCCGCAGAGGCTGCTAAAGTTGAAGAAGTCAACGAAGTAGAGTCTAAAGCAACTTCTGCATCGTTTCTGGAAAAAGCTGGGAATCTTTGCTTTGCATTCATGGCAGAGACATCAAATGCCAAGGTAAGTTCTAACCCATCAACTCCCAAACCAGAAAATGTTAAATGTTTAAAATGTGAATTGTATGAACAAGAAATTCAATCTCTAAAAGAGAGAATTGAAGATCTCGAGGCTTACAAACAAGCAGCCTCAAGATCTTTAATGGAACTGACTGACGCGCTTGCACAGAATAAGGCTTGGAAGCAGAAAGAGTCTGCTTTTAAAGAAAAGATTGATAGCCTTAAGCGTCAGAACAAGGAACTTGAAATATGTGTTCTGAATCAACAAGATTCTATCAATTTTCACATAAATAAGAATAATGTTTTGAAAAAAGAATTGGAAAACTTGAAAGCTGATTTTGAATCATTGAATTTCAAATTAAAAAGTTACTCAAATTCATCTTATTTATTAGAACACATCATTCCCGAGTTCCGAGGCAAAAAGGAAAAAGGCGTGGGATATAACAATGTCCCACCCCCGATCCTGAATCAATTTGCAAGCACACCAGGAGCTGTGCCGGATGATGAATCAAATGATTATATACCCGAGGACACAAACCAAATTTCTAAGTCTAAGGGAAAAGAAGTCATTGACCCGGCTCCTGAGTCCAAACAAAATGTTGTTGCCACAGACTTAGGTTCCACAACTAAGTCGGGCCCACCACCATCTAAGTCAAAGGCAACAACAACAAGAAATTCTCAGAAGAAAAAGTTTAATCCTAAATCTGAGAAAGTCTATGTGGAACATAGTACCCAGTTTGTAAAGGAGGGTAACGTTAATGAAAAACATAATTTCCCAAAACACCCTCCTAGACAAACTACACCCCAAAATATCAAATCCAGGGGGTACTATGATAACCGACAAAAACAGAGTTATTTCTCTCCACCAAGTCAAAGGGGGAGAAACTACTGTTTTTCGTGTGGAGAGGTAGGGCATATAGCAAGATTTTGCTATAAGTACACGGATCCTAAGCAGTACATATCGACTCCGGATCCGAGGTATGCCAAGTCACCTCCTAGGAGGCGACCGACCATTGACGTTCAAGGTCAAGAACAGTTTCACACACCGAGGTCGGTTTCTCCTCGGAAACCTCAGCCAACCTCACCACACCAATCCCCAAACCCCTCAGATCCAAATGTTTCCACTTCGACAAGTGAAACTCAGTCTTCAACCATCTATCTCAAACATGTTGAGAAGAAGACTGACTTTTGGAAACCAAAGAAAACTAACACTGTTGACAACAATGTCAAACCAGAAAACAGTGTTAATGAGGGTAAATGGATTGAATTGTACATTCGTGATGAAAATGGAAAACCCAAGACCGTAAAGGCTTGGGTTTCCAATGATATTTAAACCTTTTGTTTTTGTGTGCAGGTTGCTCTATATGATCCAAGATTCAACATGTGGATCATAGACTCAGGAGCTTCCAGGCACATGACTGGAAACATGAATCTCCTTTCAAGTGTCAGACAAATAAAAGGAGGTGTAGTTTCCTTTGCAGGAAATCAAGGAGGTTATATCACGGCCCAAGGAATTGTGTCTAATGGGCGAATTTCGTTTGAGAAAGTTAATTTCATCAAAGAGTTGGAGAACAACCTGTTGTCGATAAGTCAAATCTGCGACAAAGGTTTCAAAGTTATGTTTGACGACCGAGATTGCCACATCTTGGCTAAGGATTTCAACTTTCCTGAAGACAAGGTTTTAATGTCAGCTGCACGCCAGAGTGATCTCTACATTCTGGATATGGCTAAGGCAGGGTCATCGTCTCCAACGGCGACATGTTTTGTGTCCAAGGCATCCGAACGTGATACTGTCTTATGGCATAGACGGATGGGACACATAAATGTCAGGAACATGAACAAGCTTGTGCACAACAGACTAGTTGAGGGAGTTAATCTGAGAAGCTTTCGTCTCCCTGATTCGTGTGTGCAGTGCAAAGCAGGAAAGCAAATAAAAAGGTCCCACAAGTCTAAGAGTTTCCACTCGATTGATATTCCGTTGGAACTCCTTCATATGGATCTTTTTGGCCCAATAAGCGTCAAAAGTATCTCTGGGCACTCATACTGTCTAGTGGTTACTGATGAATATTCTAGATTCTCTTGGGTGTTTTTCTTGAAAGTAAAATCAGAAACGTTTGGATGTATACAACTGCTGGTTACAACTATTGAGTCTCAATACAATCTGAAGGTTCGAAGAATGCGGTCAGATAACGGTACAGAATTTAAAAATGCGAATGTTGAAAATTTCTGCAAAGAAAAAGGGATCGTTCAGGAGTTCAGTGCTCCATATGTTCCACAAATGAACGGGGTTGCTGAAAGGAAAAATCGTACGTTAATCGAGACAGCAAGAACAATGTTAGCCGACTCAGTGTTACCTGTTACGTTTTGGAGTGAGGCAATTGCCAACGCCTGTTTCACATTAAATCGGGTAGGCATTGTCAAGCGCCACGGCAAGACAAGTTTCGAGCTTCTTCAACGACGAAGGCCTAACTTAGAGCACCTGGAACCATTCGGAGCTCTTTGCACGTTACTTAAAAGGCACGTTGATAATAAGTTCGAGGAGAAGATTATCAAGGGTTATTTTCTGGGTTACAGCGTACCTCTCAAAAGGGTCTTCAACAGAACAACAAAATTAGTTGAAGAATGGTACCATGTCGATGTTCAACGCTACACAGAACCAGCCAAGGGGACAGGAGAAGACTGGTTGTTTGATTATGACAAATTGTTCAAGTCTTTCAATCTGTATGAGATTGCTATTCAAATGATGTATGAGGCGCAAAATGCACCTCCTGATGAATCTTTGCAATCTTCAACTCATCCTGGTCCGTCATCATCTTCCTCCACAGAGTCTAGCGATCAAGTTCAAGAATCTTCCGAATCTGAATCTGAAGATGAATCTCCAGCAGATGATGTACAATCGGCACCAACTCAGGTTACTTCACAACCTTCATCGTCAAATCAAGAAGTGCCGAATGCAGATCAGCCTCTAACGTCTACTTCAGAGGCACCACAATCCGCTCCAGTTCCTGAGCCGAACTTAACTAACTTGGAACAAAATGTTGTCGTTCCTGACAATCCGGTTGTTAGGACTGAACGTGATCATCCACAAGACAACATTATAGGGGACATTCAACAGGGTGTCAAAACTCGTCGACAGCTGAATTTTGGTCTCTACACAGAAATGATGGAGTCAGGATCAGTTGCTCTTAATGCCCATGAATGCTTCTTAGCACAAGAAGAACCACACAGCACCACCGATGCGCTGAAAGATCCCAACTGGGTCTCAGCCATGCAAGAGGAATTATTGCAGTTTAAAAGACTTGGTGTGTGGAAGCTGGTGGATCTCCCCAAAGGACAGAAGAAAATTGGCACTAAGTGGGTACTAAAATGTAAACGTGACGATCGTGGAGTGATTGTTCGCAACAAAGCCCGCCTGGTGGTCCAAGGGTTTAGGCAAATCGAAGGCCTAGACTACAATGAGGTATATGCTCCGGTTGCTCGTTTGGAGGCAATCCGGATGTTCTTGGGGTATGCATCTTTCAAGAAATTCAAAGTATATCAAATGGACGTCAAGAGTGCCTTTTTGTACGGTCACATCGAAGAGACCGTATATGTGGCACAACCTCCAGGTTTTGAAGACCCATATCACAAGGACAAAGCCTATCTGCTCAACAAGGCTTTGTACGGTCTTCACCAAGCCCCGAGAGCTTGGTATAAAGAACTATCCAAACACCTTCTGAACAACGGGTTTAGAAGGGGAACCATTGACTGCACGCTATTCTCAAAAGAAAAAGAAGGAGATCTAATTATGGTACAAGTGTACGTGGACGACATCATCTTCGGGTCCACGAATAAAACACTTTGTAAGGAGTTCGAACAAGTGATGAAAGAAAAATTTGAAATGAGCTCCATGGGTGAGATGAAGTTCTTCTTAGGACTTCAAGTTGATCAAAAAGATTCCGGTATCTTCATTCACCAGACAAAATACGTCAATGACATCTTGAAACGGTTTGAGATGTTGAGTTCTTCTTCACAGGGAACTCCTTTAGAGGTTAATCACGGGATTAATCCTGACGAGAAGGGTGAATTGATCAATCCAACTCACTATAGAGGGATCATCGGATCTCTAATGTACCTGACTGCTTCTCGGCCAGACATAATGTTTGCTACGTGTCTCTGTGCACGTTACCAGTCAAAGCCGAAGGTCTCCCATCTGATTGCAATCAAAAGAATTTTGCGTTATCTGAAGGGTACTCCAGATTGGGGTCTTTGGTATCCTTATGATGACAACTTCGATCTTCATGCGTATAGTGATTCGGATTATGGTGGTTGTAAACTCAATTACAAATCAACAACAGCAGGATGTCAGTTCTTTGGAAGTCGTTTAGTAACGTGGCAATGCAAAAAGCAGACGTCAGTCTCCACTTCAACAGCTGAGGCGGAATATATTGCGGCTGCCAGTTGCTGTTCTCAAGTTATTTGGATTCAGCAACAAATGCGTGACTACGGTATTGAATGTTCTACTACTCCCATATATATTGATAATTCTGCTGCAATTTCAATTACCAAAAATCCGGTCCATTTTAGCAAAACGAAGCACATCGAAATTCGATATCACTTCCTTCGTGACTGCTACGAAAAGAAGTTAATCGATGTGATAAAAATCCCCACTCAGGAACAACGCGCTGATCTCTTCACTAAAGCATTTGATAAACCACGGTTTTTATATTTACTAGAGATCAACGACGTTAAACGTATATCAGAAGATGTTCCTGAAGATATCATTTAAATTGTTTTCATTTTTTCTTTTCTTAAAAATTTAAAAAAAAAAATCCAAAAAGATTTTGTTTTTTTTTTATAAATTCTAGGGGGAGAAAGGTTTCAAGAAAAACCAAAAATTTTCAAAATTTTGAGAAGTTGATCTTGTTACAAGAAAGGTGATAGTACACAGACGCTATCATACTGAGACATCAAAAAGATTTGTTATTTCTGTACAGCTTATTTTCATTTTTCTTATATTAAATTTTTATACATCACTATCGCTTAAAATTATGTCGGTTACCTCAGTTTGATGGACACATTTTCGGATGTGTTTTGGTCCTTACTTCTACTAGTAGATTATGAGGATAGCCATTAACCAGATGACTGAAAGTGATCGGGGCGGGTTTTGATGGGTTTTTTATTCTTTCGCTGAAAAATAGTCGGTTATACTTAGTTAGAAGGACACATACTCGTATGTGGTCAGTCCAGTTGATCCATTGGATCTTCAGGATAGCCGTTTACCTGAAGACTTTGACTTGATCGGGGCGAAATAATTTAAACGTTATTTTTTTTAAAAAAAGGACATTCATATATATTCAGAAAATGAGAAATTGATCCAACCTTGGAAAATGATAGATACACTGATTCTGTGAGCTTAACTAGTGAAGTTATTAGGCTTAAAAGGCTTTAGAACGGTCATTGTGTGTCATGGTAGCTTTTTATGGTGCGTAAAAGTAGATGTGATACAAACTAAATCTACTCGATTTTACGTGGAAACTCCTTAAGAGTTTTGTATGTCTTCATATATATCTTTCCGAATGATAGGCAGAAAAGCGATTACCCAGTCATACACGAGCCCATAAGTGTTCTGATTCCTGTAAAGATAGTGTGTGAAGAAACTGCAGTGATCCAGATTCGGGACTTGCAATTGTTTACTACTCTGAAGTCTATGTAACATTCAAAAAAAAAAATAAAAAATAAAAAATAAAAAAAATAAAAATAAAAATAAAAAAAATTTTACCTTATGAGTGATTGAAACATTCTAGAGTTAACAATGTCAAGACTTCTCAATCATGGAGTAAGAAAGAAAACGGGAAGCAGATGAAGACACTTACAACCTTAATCAGACACTATGGGTCAAGGTCAATTCGGGGTGACTTGGGGAAAGCCAAATACGCTTTGAGAATAGATAGGAGGCATCATAATCTCTGAGTTGTTACCCACTTAAATTTTGAGACATAATTGAACCTAACTCGTATCACAGAAACGATGAAAACCATTTTAAGTTATTTACATGCTCACAACCTGTTTCTTTATGTCATAATACAGCTAAACACGGATCTGTGTGACAGTCACGTAATTAGTATGATTCCTGTTCGGATCTTTCTCACAAAAAGAATATTCATTATGTCTTGTTTAACTTCGTATATTCTGTTAAAAAAAAAAAAAAAAAAAAAAAAAAAAAAAAAAAATCCCGAAAAGTCTCAGTAGATAGTCATATACGTCTGTATGATTTCTTATTATAGATCCTTCTCAACCAAAAATAATGTGTTTTAAATTTTTGTACAGTTGTTTATTTCAGTTTGAATATTATAAAAAAAAAAAAACATACAAAAAGATTTTTATTCTGAATTAATTTTTTTTAATTTTATTCTGTTTTTTTTTTAATGAGAAATCATCGTGACAGGTAGTCTGATCCCTGTCTGTTCCTACTAAATGTTTATCCAGTGTGTAGGAATGAAAGAAAACTTCATGCAAGTTGCTAAATGTTCATCTGTGCAACAGGCTGTGCATGAAAGAAAGAATGAAGTGACAAGAAAACCCAAAGATGTTTGAGCCTGATATTTTTCCATTTGTTACTAATGTATTATGATCTATATGTTCTGTAGGAACGAAGCTCTCAGGATTGGAAAATGTCTAAGAAAACTAACCAAGTGTCAAAAGTTTATGTTTTCGTGCAGGTTCAAAGGCATCACGATCGATGGACGGGAAATAAGAAATTTAAAAAATTTATTTTTCAAATGTTTTCCCTCATTCGATCGAATAGGTTGCTATTCGAATGAATAACTCGATCGAATGGACAGTTTCGATCGAATCAGTGTGTGAGAGAATGCGAACAGTTGTGAAGAGACTCATTCGATCGAATAGAATCTCATTCGATCGAATGATCCAAACGAACAAGTCCATTCGATCGAATAAGTCCAAAAACAGTATAAATATTCAAACTTATTCGATCGGACAGAATTATTCGAAAAATATTACGGATTTTCTCTCTCAAATTTGTTTTTCTCAAACCCTCTTTTTGATCCGATCACTTTATTCAGTTTTTCACGTAGATTACAAAAATGTAAGTTTTACTTGTTTTTAACCGTGTTTTGATCGGGTTTTTGGTCGTTTTGGTTTTCCGGGTTCGGGTGTTCTTCATTTCTGGGCTTCTGCTTGAATGAGTCGAATCAGTCTATTCGATCGAACGAGTTCCTTATTCGATCGAATGTGACTTATTCGATTAGTAGTTCGATCGAATCAGAAGTAAATGATAAGATCTATCTCATTCGATTGTCTGTTATCGAACCAGATCTCATTCGATCGAATGAATAGCTCACCCGATCGAATGTGTTGCTCGTTCGATCGAACTAGTCCAGAAAATTTGAAAATTTTAAACGCATTCAGTCGTTTCGATATCTGTTCGTTCTAACACGTTTAAGTTTACAGATTCAATGGCTGAAGTTGCAGAAGTGGTTGCTCCATTCAAAACGTCTATCAAGCACAATATCGTGGCTTTCCTGGACGAAAAGTCTAGCCACGGGAAGGATTTTGCAACAGTTATCAAATTTCTGAAGAGGTCAAGGATTTCTGGACCTATCTCGAGGATCGTTGAGCCTATAATGTCAATTCAACAAGAGTTCTGGAGGAATGCCACGCACGACAAAACAGTCGTGCCGTCGGTTATTCGCTCCACGGTCAGAGGGCATGCCATCGTAATATCTGCCCAGGTAATCCGAGAAGTCTGCGGCTTTGTAGACTTAGAATCAGACCCTACATCATTACATCCTGCGGCAACTAGAGGATGTTTCGCAAGAATGAAGTATGACGGCGATCTCAATGCCGGTCTGCTTCACAAAGCCAACCTGTGCCCCGAATTCAAGTATCTGGCACACGTGGTGATGCATTGCTTGGGGCCTCAACGAACTAGCTTTGACAAGCTGAGGGAAAGCATGCAGTTCACCGTAGCTGCTCTAGTGATGAACCGCCCCTACAACTTCTCTCAATGACGTTTTGGTCATATGGTGGAAAACATCACGTTGAAACAAGGGAAGAGCGAGAAGTTTCTTCAGTACCCGAGGTTCGTTCAGATGATAGTTGATACTCAAGCACCGGGTCTACTGAAAGAAAATGAAGGTGATGTGGTGAAACTGGACCACATGAAGAATGAGACTCTCAACCGTCTCAAATCCTACAAAGAACGTCCCACCAGGCCACCACTCAAACGATGCTTCGGGCATATAGTCAATCCGTCCTACAGGGCCCCTCCGAAGAGGAAGTGGAGAAATGCTGCCAGTGATTCAGACATCGAGAATTTACCGTATCAGGAATCCAGCGACGATTCTGACACTGAGGAGGTGGCGGTCCCGGAAGACACAAGGACAGAAGCTGAAAAACAGGCTGATTGGTATTTAAATGTTGAGGATCTGGAGGCTGGTGAAGAAGTTAGAGCCGAGAAACAACCGGCTGAGATAGATGCGACTGAAGAAAGGCCTGCAAAGAGGCAGAAGAAGAAGGTTACAAGAAAGTATCGAAGTTTATTTTCCGATCAACCACGTCCTTCAATGGTACCATCAGTTGGGACTTCTGCTGCCCCTCCTGCTCAACCAGCACAGCCACCAACACCGCAGTCAGCACCACAACCTACTCCTCAACCTCAACCGGAAATGTCTATACCTCAAAAGGTTGCATCTGAAATTGCTGATCTTCACAAGGCTATGATGAAGATGTTATTGTTCAAGACAGAGCAAGAAGAACAGAATCGACTCAGAGATGAGCAGATTGCTAAACTTCAAGCTGAGAACGAAATGCTCAGGCTTGAAAACAGTCAGCTAAATGCTACTGTCGCTGAACAAGGATCTTCGATCAACAAGCTGAAAGAGTCAAATCTAAGCCTTGAAGCAAAAGTGACCGAGCTGAAAGGAGATGTTCTTCGTCTGGAAGGTCCAACCAATGTCGATGTGGACACAGACGAACTGGACTCTTCTGATGATGGAGGTGAAGGTATTTAAGAGGAATTTGAGTGAATGTAGTGAGGACTTAAATGTTAAATCTTTTTAATTAATGATTTGTGTGTAAACTTAGTTTCATATGTAATGGTATTGTATTTCATGTTTATGATATTACATATGTTTATTTAAAATTTGTGTTACATTGTGGTTTTTAATCAACCAGGTGATGCTGATCCGTTTAATGTCCAACCGCTGCAATCAAAAACAGCAGCGGAATATTTCACGTTTTACTGGACAATCCATATGAGCAGCAAAACTTCGCAAGTGGAGACTTGGAAGAAGGTGAAATTTCACACAATTTCACAGAAGAAGAACTGGAACAAATGTTTGAGCTATACAATGAAGAAACAGGCAAGTATCTGGCTTTGCCTTCAACAGAACAAACATCTTCTTCGGCTGCTACACCTGACTCAACATCATCTACGGCCGCTGATCCCTCTCAATTTGATGAAGTTGAAATGGAAGACTTGACACAGGAAGAATATCCAGAATACTACACGTCTCAAACTGACAATCTTCCTAACTCTGCAAGTTTCTTCCAAAATGTAACAGAGGAGGAAATACAGAAGAAGGCTGACAAAAGGTCAAACACAATGAAACAGCCTTCTGAAGCAGATCAAGCCGAATTCGTTGAGAAAACAGAAGAATGCAAGAAAGCTTTCAACGCTATTCTTGAGAAGATAAGGTCCAGACGACAAGCAAAGCCGACCATTCCTCACACAACGTCTTATAAGATGAAGGGTCGTAGAACTTCAGGAGAGATTATTGCTTGGGCGTGTCTGAAGGATCTTAATTGCATTGCTATCAAGAGAGAAAAAGGGGTTGAGTACTTTCAACGTATCACTGACTTGAAGACTCTTCCTACTTATGATCTAAACCGTCTGAACTATCTTGATATGCTTTACGCCAGTTCATCTCCATTTGCCACGTACTATCAGAGTGTATTGCGAAAGGAATACAACTCAAAATGGAAGATGATCACTCCACAGAGGCCAAAGAGATATACAAGTAAAAAGGAGATCGATCCGATCACCAACAGGCCAATGATTATCTTGAAGTACATGCCACCACTCACGATGAAGAAGATTCCTCTAAGAAAGATGAAGCAGGACTTCTACAAAGCATTCAGGCATTGGTACTATGATGGAAGACTGCATGAAGCAGTTATCGTGCTCAACGACAATGGAAATTGGAGCACAATTCGCATATTTGATCCTATGTGGCTCACAAACTTGTCACGGGAGGATGTCTATACACTATACAAGACAGAGATTCTTTATGCCCCCGAAGACAGAGAGCAAGCATTAACGTATAGAAATGTCATTAGGATTTGCTTTGCCTATGACATACATGCAGGATCAAACTGGAAAGAGCAACAGAAGAAGTATGCACAAGAAACTGAAGCTTAATTGTCATGTTTATTTTCTTTCTTGTTGTAATTCAAGGTTTAATCTTCTGATTGTAATTGTTCTTGAGTTGAATGTAATTTGTTTTGGAACATTGTGATAGATTGTGCTTAAATGTTTATCTAAAATTCCAATTGACAGCTTCTCAGGATATGCGGAACCTATGGTAAGTCTGACTGACTGAACCATTTGATCTTGAGAGAACTTCATGAAGAAAGGAGTTCGTGGATGCAACGTGCGCACCACTAGCTTTGAGAAAAGAGAGAGTGAGATAACTCCAAGGGGGAGTTACGATCGAGCAAGAGAACTCGATTGATTATAAGTAAATAGAACTGGCTCCAAGGGGGAGTTTGTTAGGACATGAAATGTCATGTGTATGTCCCCAGTTCTATCAGGATGGTTTCGATATGAAAATAACGATCGTGAAACCAAGTTAACGGACTGAAAATGTCAAAAGAAACTGATTCGATCGAATCAGTGACTGATTCGATCGAACCAGGACTCATTCGATCGAATGAGATACTCATTCGATCGAATCAGTATACGATATATAAACGAAACTTAGGAAATTTCACAAGGCAGAGCACACATTACACACAGTCACGAACCTGCTACTGCCGAAAATCCTCTCTGCCCATCTTCGTCGTGTCGGTCTTTTCCTCCGTCCCTAGGTGTCAAACCGTCTTAGGAATCGTAACCGTGCGTTGTTGATCACCACCGAATCGCCGTGTTAGAGGATTCCGCACTCTAACACGTTGCCCCGTGAATCGTTGGGAAACCGTGTCCCGCACCGGTCCGACACTATGTCAGGATCACGGATCCTCGGTATTTAGTGTTATTAACGGTTGTTTCTTATATGAAGGATGATATTTATCAAGTGTAACGGCTCCAAGACGTGGTCTACCTAATATTATGCTACAAGGCACCTTCAGCACGTGGTCAAAAGTGAAGACTAAGCTAGTGGGAGTAGTGCCATAAAAATAGGAGCTAGTTAGCTTTTATATTTATTTATATTGAAACTATGATCAAAGTTAGGTCACTTGTTCACATTCATTCACTTCTTACACTCGAAAATAATCTGTCGAGAATTCGCTCTAGCAGTTCATACACACACACACTTAGATATTCTTTGTAATCTTTGATCATATCTCCACAACACTTGTAACCACCCTTTTTGTCATAATAAAGTTGACGGTGATAGTATTCACCGTCCGGGGGTTTTTTGTGCCGGAGATTATTATAATCACATACCAATCGGACCAAAGGTTACGTTGTTAATCTTTGACCGAAGAAATTCGACCAAAGATTACGTTGTTAATTTTTGACCGAATTAAGATTATCATAATCAAGGGTTTTTTTCCCTCGTAATCACATCATTGTGTTCACCAAGATTTCGATTATACATTCGTTTTTATTTTGTTAGCACTATACCTCACTTGACATATTTGTATACATTATCCTTAGCTGATTTTTATCCTAAACACTTTATATTCCTTATTATTTGCTGCTAATTATTCATATGTTTTATTTTTTTGGTTGGTGAAAATATGTTGAATACATAATATCTATCGGTGTGATAAGATAATTTTTAGATTTGTTTGTTTTGTTTTGTCGCTTACGTTCATGTGTGAGAGAAGGAATTACTGTTTTGCTGAGCACAGTCGTAGTTGGAGGGAATTAATGGAAGAAGACTTTGGCATCATGTTTCATGCGCAAATTACCAGCTAAGTCTTTTCCATTATTTAGCTTGTTAACTTTTTATTTTGCTTTTGTTTTTAGTTTTTTAATTTTTTTTGTATTCCGACTTTATTTTTAATTTTATTTTTATTTTAAGTCATCATTATCCTTGCATTGAGAACAATGCAAAATTTAAGTGTGGGGATAGGATATTTGAGTCGTAGTTTAAATTGATTTTATGTTAAAAATAATTGAAAAATGTTTTAAAAAAATGTCCCTTGAGTCTAGTTTTTTGTATGAAAGTGGAAGATGATGATATTTATCGGAAATGGGTTTTTCAAACAACTGATAATATGAGATAAATAAAAGAAAACGCATTTAACATGGGATGTGTCGGTAGGCTCAGCCTTGAAAATGAAAGGGCAATTTGATAAAATGGGTCGGAAATCTCTTGTGGGGTAAAGCGTTTTTTCCGTAGAAAATAAGTAATGAAAGGTCAGCCATATTCAAGCCTCAATTCTTGGTATGAAAAATTGGAAATATTATAAAGTTTGAAAGTTAAAAAAAATTAAATACGTTATCATATGATTCTTGGGTAGGTTTAAAGTTAGAGTATGTCATGTAGCCTGTGATATATATCTTAAAGTGCTAGTTTTAGTGTTTTACACATCATTGGCGTATGTTTTATAACCTTAAATCTTGTATTGATGGGATGCCCCGGGTCCGGAGACCATAGGTCTTTATGCAGTCTATTCATCTGGGTATTCACAATTTCAAATTGGGTTGTGAATATTTAAAATAAAGCTAAAAAGGAGCAAATCCACAGATTTCGGCCACATAAGTCTTTAAACATGATCAAAAAAGTACAAAAGTACAAATGCATTACAGACTTGATCATTCACGCTGTTAGCCATGTGGGGTCCCCTTGCTCGCGTCTCATTACCATTAAGAAACGGACCACAAGGGACATGCCACATGTAAGCCCTACCAATGAAATTTTGCATACTCAGTTATGGTAATGGTTCGGTGTATTTCTTGATAATGGGGATATGTCATGTTGTGGGGAACACTAGCTATAAATTAATTGAACCTTAATCATATCTAATGGCTGCTTGGTAGACTTTGATGCTTAAGCTTAGGTGGATAAACAATACCCTTGATCGTATTAACTATTTGTGAAAAAAATAGAGCAACAAAAGTTTTAAATCTGCTAATTTTGAGGTTTAAGTCAAGTTGGGGTGGTCTGGTCCGGTAAAAGCTGAAAATAAGCGGGTCTTAATTGTGTAAACCACTGATTACTGTTATTGTCGGATCATATTTGTCCCGGTAAGAAATATTAAGGCATGGGTTTAAGTGGACAACAATATCGGTGATCGCGGTTTTTGCGTTTTTCTGAGCTTTAAAAATTAACCTATATGTTTGTAAGACTGTAATTTTCCGATTCTAATCCAACTGCATCAAACTTTTTCAGGGACGATATAATGCTAAATGTTTATGTTTCCCATGTATATTTTAATTAATATTTTAATAGCTTTTGTTCGTTTTTAATCGAGATTTGTATACTACTAACACTTTTATGTTTCATAGGTTCCGGGAGTTGATCGTGATCGAAAAGGGCGAAACACGAGTTAAAAAGAGCCAAAACGGAGATCCGGAACGCATCAGGAAGGAACCGGACAGAGAACCGGTCTGACTGGCCCCCTTAGTGGAGCACGCCACGCCGCGCGACCGGGGAGGCCAAAGCCCGTCGCGCGGCGCCTAGAGGATGTTGGGCATGATTTATTTCATTTTTGCTTCAAGTCGGGCCTTGTTTTGGGTATTTAAACACCTTTAACTTAAACCTAAACATACCCTGAAGCCACCATCCGAATTTTAGAGTTCTTGGAGCTATCTTTCGAGTTTCTAGGTGATTTTGAAGGTAAGAGGACAGCCGGTGAAGACTTATACGTTCACGTTTGGAGATTACGGATTTTATCGCCTTTAATCCTTCGTTCTTTAGATTTTCACCATGTTTTCAGTATTAATTGTTTTGTTTGATTTAAACTATATGATGCTAGGCTAAATTCCATAAACTACCTAGGTCGTGATAAACCTTAGTTCGGTTTGATTTTTGTTTGGATTTCGTTTCGTTTTGGATTTTATGATCTAAGTAAACTGTTGAGCTTTGATTTACTTGATGCGTTTGATTGCTTGGTTTTGTTTACTTGGATTTAATGTTTCACATTGCCCTTGTTGATTGTTTCATAGGATAGGGTTTGTTAGGTCATTTACTATGTGTTCTTGACTAGTTTATGATTAATATCGATTAAGATCATAGAAACAATAAAATCAATTAAACAGATAAAAGTGAGCTGCTAGTCTAAAAAGCTGTAAGGTGATAGGCTATTGATAGATCTTTGCTTGTCGGTATTGCTAGATTTAGTTCTTCGTAAGGAGTTCGTCTAGGTTTGTTTGTCAGTATAGTCTATTAAGTTAATTGAGTCTGCTTTGCTATCTTTGAATTCCGCGCTTTAAGGTAGGTTTTCGTCATAAAAGATACTTAGACATAAGCGATTAAATAACCGTAAGGAAGTTTAATATAAAACTGGTGAGTCTTAAAATTTGTTAGAAATCCATAGGCGTCTTCTTGAGGTTCAAGGGTCCTGTTCGAGTTTTCTGTCAAGGGCGTTGTTCGAGTTTTCTGTCAAGGATCTATTTTATGATCCCAGTTCCATAACGTTAGTTTTCAATTTAATTAATAACCGTAACTTTGGGGATTCTAGCCTAGGTAGTTATCTTTGTCATCTGAATTAATCTAAGTGTTTACTTGTTTATTAGTTTAAAATTAATTAGGTTAAATTTTTATAATAAATCAATTAATTAAGTAGTAATGATTATGTTTTATTATTATTATAAAATTTAGGGTTAGGGTTTTATATTTTATTAATTAGTTTATTATTACTTTAATTAAAGTAATCATTAGTTAATTAATTAGAGTTTTAATTATTAGTGTTAAATTCCCCCTCATATATTATTAATAAGTAGTCGTGTCTTATAGTTGAGTCTTGTTTGCTAATTTCGTAATTTAAATAGTCTCGTGGGTTCGATATTCGGACTTACTTAGCTGTACTAGAGTCGATCGGTTCACTTGCCAGTTAGTAGTTTAAGTTAAGTTTAAGGGTCTAGAGTATTACTTAGTGTCTAGATTAGTATAATTGTAGTTAATAATTATATGACTACTTTTAGCACATCACCACACCTCCCTCGACTCAAAATATCCCTATCATAGTTGCCACTCCCATCTCGAGTGGCAAGTCGAAGAAGTCACCAGTGTTTCGAGATCCTATCCTCGATAAGATTAAATCATTGGAGGAAGCAAATAAGAATCGAGCCAAGCGTGAGCTCTTGTCGATCAAGATCATTAAGGATCAACAAGAAATCAACGAAGAAGTCACACGGCAACGTGACGCTCTGGCTAACCGTGTGGCTGAATTAGAAGAGCAGAGAGAGTTGGATCATGCTTTGATTGTGAGCTAGCGGGAATGGATTGAAAATTTGCAGAGAAGGATCAACAATCAACAAGACTTAGCAAATCAAAACTCTTTGAGAAACGCTGATCTACATGTTAAGAATGAAATGCTTCGATCAAAAATCTCTAGCAATGTGACGCTATGGCTAACCGTGTGGCTGAATTACAAGAGCAGAGAGAGTTGGATCATGCTTTGATTGTGAGCCAGGGAGAATGGATCAAAAATTTGCAGAGAAGGATCAACAATCAACAAGACTTAATAAATCGAAACTCTTTGAGAAACGATGATCTACATGTTGAGAATGAAATGCTTCGATCAAAAATCTCTGGGTTAGAGTCTGATCTTCCCTCCGCCTCAAACATTGCTAACAACTTTATGAGGGAATTGGACTCTACGCTTGATCGAGTATGGATAGGACTTTGAGCGTCTGAGCTCAAGAGTCAGTATGTTGGAGGGTGGATCTAGTTCTTCAAGGGACGTGGATACACTGATGGGTAAGAGTGTGAAGCTGCATGACATGATTGAGCAGCTTGAAGGTGAGATGGAAGATTAACGCAACACTCAAGGTCGTGTGAATGAGTCACTTGTCAACCACTAGCTTGCAGTTATGGAGGTGATGAGCTTGACTGATGAAGATGTGAACAACCTCAAGAACCACTTGATGGAGACTTTCCGTGGTTTTCTGCGTGTAAACGAGCCAAGGACTGAGCAGAGAAATAGACGACAAACAGCTCTTGCAAATCTAGTCGTTGATGCCGAGAGGGTCAGAGCTCAAGGAAACATACAAGGTTTCCTATACACTGGTGAAGCTAGGAAAGTTGCTGGTGAAGGTGGTTCAGGTGTGAAGGCCAGTGTTGATGAGTCTTCATAGGTTGTTGGAACCTTTGTAAGCACCGAACTTGTGGTTACTACTGCCCCCACAATTGGGCAGGTCAGTTCCACAAGTTCTCCACTTGTTGTACCTACCATAGGCGAACAAGTCAGTGCTACTGTTACAACTGCTTTGGTTCCATTTGTCCATCAACAATCTGTTGCTCAAAGAGGAGGTGGAGGTGATGAAAGTGGTGATGACGATGATGATGATGATGATAAGACTGATGATGATGATAAAAATGATGGTGATTACAATGATAATGAGGAAGATGAGACTGAAGATGATGATCATGACCACGAGTACGATAGTTTCAATGAACCTCGTGGTGGTAATGGTGGAAACGGTGATGACAGTGGTGATGGTAATGCCACTTGTGGGAATAAGGCGGCTGAAGAGGATCCTTCAAGTGAAGCAAAGAAAACTCGTGAGACTGACGCTGCAGTGGAGGCTGAAATTTCATCTATTATTAAGGTTTGTTCTGCTGTAGGTACCAGCTCACTAGTTCAAGAAGCCGTGGAGAATAGAGATGACAATGATGACGGAATAAACTACTCACCCAATCCGGACACTCCGGAGAGGGTTATTGAAGAACCCGTCACTCAAAAGTCTGTTGCAACTCCCATTGCCAAGCCTGCTCAATGAAGATCAAGAAAATGTATCAAATATTAAAGCGTGAGCAGAATGGCGAGCATGAGGTGGAGATCAAAGTTGTACCATGACTCCGATCCAATCCTCTATGCAAAGTGGCACAACGACAGAGCGGGTTGTATCGTGCAAATGGTCATTTGACGTATCTCACCTATAGAGATATGCACACTTTGTCGATCCTTGATATGAACTACTTTAGGAAAACTGTGGGTCGAGGTGAAGAAGAAATCCCAGTGGATGGATTGTTCAAGCGGTTTTTGAACCGCGAATAGAAGCGTGACTACCCGAAGTTCACTCTAAATCCGGGTAGGTCATACAAGTCAAAGGAGGTCAACCCATTCACCAAAAAGTCGTCTAAGGGACGAAGATACAAGACGCCTGAAGAGCATGGAGAACCAATCTTTCACAACATGCCCTTTGATGACGACTTCCTCTTTGAATTTTTTGCTTGGGAGTTTGACAATGTTCATAGTGAGGTCATTATTCACTTTGAAAGTACTCATGACCTCCGGCTCTTTGATGAACATGAACCAGCTGGGTTCGGAAGGGCTGACTTAATGAAGCTTCATGAGTCACCTTTATGTACGGTCGAATACGTTCGTCGAGACAATACCAATGCTACCGTCAGAAAATTCAACAAGTTTGTCCATCTTCTTGTTGAAAAGCAACATTTTCAAACCAACGACAATATCTTCGAGTATGAATCTAAGACCGACAGAAGACAGAAGCTAACGGAACAAATACCAAAGACTAGAGGGAGATTTTTAGGCCTATATTTTGATTAGTCTTTTGTATTTGTTTGTAATGTAACTTCTATGTATGTTAGCTAGTGGATTTTTGATTATTTGTATGTTTGGGCCCAAGACCATGTATTTTGGAGCCCAATGGGCCGTCAATAAATAGAAAGGTGCATGAGCACACACACTATATATAGTGTGTGTCACTAATGCATAAAAACCTTTTTTCATTTTCTCTATCTTATCCATAAGTTCAAACTCACTCTTCTATCCTCCCTTTCTAGCCTCATGGGACAATAATAACCAAATAAGATCCGAAATCTCGGTCCTCATTAGTGATTTCCGCTAGCTAGTGTAGAGGTGGATCTAAGTAGACTAGTTGTGTAGATCCAGTCAAGAGACTTACAGAGCTAATAGACTAATTATAACATAATTTAAGCCTGTGTAACATGCGAGCTAATAGACTAGTTATAAATAATTTAGAGCAAACTATTCTCATAGTATTTGTAAGAATATAAAGGAAGGATGAATAAGTTATTTTCTAAATTTATTTTAGTTTTAACAACTTTCATTTTGTTCTTGAAAGTTACTAATTGTATGATATAACATATGGACTATGACACTCCATGTAGGTGTCACATCATTTTGTTCTGTCTAGAAGGGAGATACCGAGCCATAGAAAATATTACACCTAAAATATCACTAAAGCATTTTGAAAGTCAATATTTCAATCACGGGGATGTTGAGATAAATTCAAATAGAAAGTGTTGGAAGAAACCAACTACAAGAGTCTTGAGTCAAGGGCACTTCTGATAATATTAGGGGGTGTTTGGCCTAGCTTTTACTTTTTGGTTTATGCTTATATCCTTACCCAAATAAGCTTTTTTAAATAAGCTAAAAAAACATCTTCAAACAAGCTTTTTTCAAATTAGCCTATATAAGCTAATAAGCTTAAGCTTAAAAAGCTAAACCAAACATCAAATTAAACTTATTTTGTAAAACAAAAGCTAAAAAGCTATAAGCTTTGTTAAAAAAGCTATGCCAAACACCCCCCTTAGTTGTTAGTTACAAGAGTATCGTATTATGCTTAAAGTTTGGTTTCGTTTATTTTAGGTTATTGCTATGATTTCGGTTTCCATTGAAAGTGATGAATAATACAACGTGCTCCGGTTATTTGTTAGGCCATGAAGTATACTCTAACCCCTACATAGGTTAAAATGATATGTCACTTTAAAGATGGATTAAACCACTCCCCACTTGTGTTAAGTGTGTTAAAAAAGCCCACGGGTTATGCTTTTAACGGGTTAAAATGAACAATATGTATTAATTATGTATTAATTACTAATTGATTTGTTATATTAATTAAGTGTTAAACGGGTTAAAGCATTTCTTTGGATGACATAGAGTGAAAGAGAAAAAAATGAGTGATGTGAAGCTTATATGAAATTAAGATGAGTTAGAGTATACCCCATGACCTTATCATTAAAGTCCAACCATTTCTACTTATTCAAAGAACAATGTTCTATAGTTAATAAATTATAACTTGTATATTAGAACTTCCCCATCTATTGTTGATATATTTCTTATGTTGTATTTATTGTTATAAATCATGCACACATGCATACCTGGTTATATATATAAGTACCAACTGGATCATTACATTCATCATGTGCAAACGATTTCGAAGCAATTTTAATAGGTGGACCATCATCAATGTCTTTAAACACAAAGCTACAAGAAACAAAGAAGTCCTAGAAGCACACCATTGACAACACAACATAGCAAATAAGCATAGCTACATACTTAATGTATTACAAACTCATAGTAATGCAAAGCTTAACTAAGTTCAAGACTTGTGTACAAGAAAATGCGACTACATCCGCTCCTGCAAGTTAGGCTGCATCGGTTGGACACTGAAGGAAAAGGGTGGTTCATCAGCTTGGTAATCTCCCATTGCTGCCATTTCATTTTGTTGCTGCATATACATACATACATACATACATACATACATACATACATATATGTGGTAGAAATAAGATTACCATATACAATAGAATTGTTGTAAAATGCATAATAAACTTACCATCAAATAAATGAGGTGCTTATTCTCCTCCTCTAGAACTTGTTCCTAATTCACACACAAATCCAGCATATTCACAAATAAGTAGCTATTTTACAGATAACAATTAGAACTACAAATGATCTATGTATTTTAAATTAACTTACACGTTTCCTCATGATTTTGGGGATTTCATCCTGTTAAAAGACATCAAATATATAAGCAGCCATTGGGGAGTGTGTATAAAAGTCTCAAAATAAGCATACCTTTCTTTCGCGAATGTTGGTAAGTCCATTTTCCAGTGCTTCTTCGTATCCAATTAGTTCTTCATACGTTAAAGATGTTATATCTTCTCCTTTCAAGTGCCTAAAACAAAACAATTACAAACATTAATTTATCACCCACAAAAGAATCTTAATTAATATTGAGAGGGAGAGGGTGTACCTGAGCTCAATTTGCTTACTGTCGTTTTCTTTCTTGATTCTGTCAATTTCATTCTGCAAATTCTGTCCGGAAAGATAATCAAGGGAAGACATGAATCATCAATCAAGAAACTAATTATAAAACAAAGAAAAATATTAAATTAAGCTTACATGTCAGAGGTGCAACTCCCTATATAACATGAATTTAAATCAAGCATAAGACACTAGGGATCTTAGGTTGTTAAGTAAATGGTAGTGAGAGAAGACTAGTTCATGGATGTAACATCTCATGTAGTCTTATTGATGGATCCTATCCTATATATATGTAGATCTGGTCGTAGAATTCATAAATCAAGTTACTTAATTGGCATCTTTTTAGCAAACAAAAAAAACATGTCACAGCCCACTATTAGAACCCCCCATATAACCAAATCTTTCTAGGACAAAGGCAGAGACAAAAGAGTGAAACCTTACTTCATGTTTTGCATCCCACAACTTGTTTCCAGAAAGTCTTTGGTATCTATCCAGCATGTCAATCAAGCTATCAAATTGAGTAACATCTTCTCACTTTAAAGATGGGAATAATATTAATTACCACTTTTAATCGTTATTTTGGCTCTAAGAGTATTCCGTTCACAATCTAACTCAACCAAAGTTTTTATTAAAAATATAATTTTCTTTCTTACACATACACAACCTAACCAAACTTAATATTTATACTCTCATTCACAACCCAACCAATCAATTACCAAACCAATTTTATATTAAAAAAAATGTGTTGTATGGTATTATTTTTTTTTCGTGTAGTAAAAAGTTAAAACATTTTAAAAAAAATTTAAGTAAAATCGTATATTCTAAACAGAATGAAGAATTTTCAATATTATTGTACTCTATAACTAGCGAAACTTTTTATTCTTTATGAAGACAGGTTTTTCTTAAGTATTATTATCAACTAGTATTTCAACCCCCGCATTGAGGGGGGTTGTAAGCGTAAAAACGAACCGTATTTTGATACAAAAACCCAGCAAACTTCGACCTGTAACAAACTACACACATTTGACCACATTGGTTTCTAACCCGAACCGGTTTGCACCAAAAGTGCGAACCCTTTCCAGTCCAGTTTATAACCCGAACTACTGGTTTGTGCCCATCAACCGATTTGCGCGCGCGCACACACACACACATATATCAACTATGGTAATCAAAAGCCTATTTAACACAAAACTTACAAACTCTTTCATTGACCAAGTTGTACAACTCTACCATTCAGAACCAAATAAACCATCTACTCAAACACAAACAAAAAAAATAAGCTCACCTCAACATCCAAAAGTGCTACTATTGCCACCTATGAGAACCCCTCGCTTCGTGTGGCTGGCATAAAGTATTTAGGTTTTCATGTGTTAGCTATTTGTTTTCTTGTTTTCTTTTGAACGCATGCATAAACTTGGTTGGGTTTTTATGTATATTGGTTGCAGCTTGAACCACATTTTCATAATAAGGATGATCACATAATATGAAGTTAATTGTTCACATCACATACAACGCTGAAGCCTCATTAGTTAACCGCTGCTTTTTTTACCAAAGAGTTTGTTTGTGATATCCGTGCTTGCTTTTCTTTTGCTTGTCTTCTTGACCTTGCAAATTAAGACACAATCTATTAAGTATGATAGCTATGTAAGCCTTGTAGAGTGTTTATTACTATCAGTTTAATCCGTATAACCCGTTTTAAGTCAAAATTAAATAATTTACCATGTGATCCATTTCAGCGAATCGTTTCAACCTAAAATATAGAAGTTGCTCATATGACCTACTTGATAAGCACCGTTTCAGTCTAAATTAATGAACTTACTGATATGACATGTTTTACCTGTTTCTAACTCATATTGCCCCGTTTAAGCCAAAAATGAAGATTTTACTCATTTGACCCGTTTGAGTCTAAGTAAAAAAATTTACTTGTAATCTGTTACAGAGAAGGTTAAAGAATTTACTAATTTGGCCTGTTTCAATCGAAGTAAAGATCTATTTTAGTCAGATAATAAAATAAAAAAATATATATTTTGCATACTGATGGCTCCCTAGAATGTTTCTCCTCTTCACTAATGTATTTGTTGTATAAGTTTTAGATGTGATATATACCTGGTTGTTCGAAGAGCTGCAGCAAAACCTTTAAAACTGCTAACTATTTTCTACCTTCATTGGTCTTTTTGCCATTACTTTCTGAAAGTAACAAATAGAGAAATACATAAACAAAAGCACATACGGATAAAAAAGAAAATGTTAGATAGTAACTTGGAACACACACTAAAAGCCATACATGAAGTTGACCGAAATGTAGCACTTACAATAGCTAGGTGAACCAAAACTTTTGACGCCTTCCTACAATCAACAAACAGTAAAGATTCAAATAAAAAGCCTATCTTTATATAAAAAAAAATAAACCAAAATTTTAAATGTGTGAAACAGTCACGTAAGATACCTTCTAATAAGTAATAATATCTTTAGAGAAATTCTAGTGCCAAAGCATCTGCAACTTATTATGTCTTCCTGAAAAAACGTGGAAAAATGTAAAAAAAAAAGTTTTCATGGTGGCTTGACTGTCAATTAAATTTTACATGGTAGGCGGTAGCCAATAAACTGGGAGAAAATAACACTTAAACTTAGTTTTACAACACCTATGAGCTCGACTTTCAACCTACAATGTTCACAAATGCGCATCAAGCAACTACAGCACCGACGATGTGACCTAATTCGAAACCAAACTATGTGTTTCTTGCCTCTCTGCATAAAAGATTAAATAGGAATACAAAGTGATTATTACCTAATCTGAGGAGATGGAGGCGGAGAGCGGTTAAAGGCGGAAACTGATTTAATAATCTCTGATTTAATAATTTCTGTGTGATGTTCTTAAACGGGCAGGGATTTCTGCTAAAAAGGAGGCCTCTGTTAACTTTCTCACGGATCCTCTTGAAGGGAGGTCTACTTTACGACCAGCTGATATTCTTGTGTTCGGGTGGGCAGGGGGGAAACACGCCTGTGTGGATCTTACAGGAGTGTCTCCTCTTGTTGGGCTCAGGGACCGTGGGTTTGTTGTGGGTCAGGCTGCGTTGAAGGCTGAATCGGGCAAAGTTGTTAAACACGAGAAAGCTTGTTTAGATAATCAACATGTCTTTCTACCATTTGCCTTTGATACATTTGGTTTTCTGGCTCCAGAGGCTGTGAAATTTTTTAGTAGGGTTCAGCGCGTCGTACACGGAACCTCTTCAGCTTCTAGGTCCCAAAGCTTCGTTTTTAGCAGGATTGGCTTTGCTTTTCAAAAGGGGGTTGCGGCGCAGCTTGTTGCCCGTTTGCCTGCCACTTTATTGTAATCGTTTTATAGTAAATTATATAAAACTTCGTTATGAAAAAAAAAAAAAACAACTTGTGGATAAAAGATTATCATTGTAAGACTAAAAGTGGAGTTATATTAATATTACAATGGTGTTCTGTCTGCGAAGGTGAAGAACGCACAAAACTGTGGTATGAAGAAGGTAAGGGGACGTGGATTTTGACGGTGGTTTGAAAAGACGGAGAACACAAACAGTTCACTGCATAAGCCTCGTGAAGTGAGACCACGTGGAAATTAGAAGCCTGAGACACATGTGAGCATCTTGTACAACAATTAAGGTACATCACTGAAAGCGAAGTTTACAACTAAGATTGCATAAGAAACTTTACAATTGTAATATATATAATTACATACATATTGTTAAATGATATATTTTATTTGAAAGCAATATACATGCACTCAATTATAAGTGGATGAGTTGTATACTAATCAATATAAAATAAATAAACGTACTATTCTCAAAATCAACTTACATTCGGTGAAGCAACCTGGTCACCCCCTTTTAATTCCACCTCAGCTAATATATCTTTTTCTTTTTAATTCCACATAAGCTTAACAAGCGACCGGCCAAGAAATTTTACTCCCGATGGGAGTAGTCTAAGGTACTTTATACACATAATATAAGGATCTTGCTATTTACACACCATCAAATCTAATCTTACTCCATCTAGAAAATAAGAACGGCCTTTGTTGGTAACAATGTGGTGGTTGTTTAGACTTTCTGGTAGTTATGTCACGAGCCCTCCAAGTCAGGCGATGGATGTTAAAAGAACATGTGTTAGATTATTAAATTCGACATAGTTGATTTTGATGTATTTGATGTCAATCCGGAACCTCTAATAACAAGTTTGAATTTGACCGCCAATCCTATAAATACGGCTCCAACATTTGGGATGACAAAAAAAGCATATTGTGTCTTAAATCTTTTACGTTCTATTGCTGATGGTACTTTAATTTGTTCACACTCTAGAAACGTTCAATGCAAGGGTTTTTAAGACATGCTTTGAGCTCTTAAAATGCCCCTCCACAAGCTAAACACGTTACAATACCTAAAAGACACGTTGTATTGCAACTAATAACACGTGATATTCAATCACCAATTACACGTTCTGGACTCGTTTCTAACAAAAGAACCCGTAGCCTAACTTAAATACACTTCGACAACTTCGCCTAACATGCTAGGCGAAGTTGTCACTAACTTCGCTTAAACACAAGTTCGCTTATGATGGGCGAACTTGTGAAACACATTAACTAACACATAACAAAACCAACTAACACAATTATAGACACTAGATACTGAACTACTGACATCAGTGTACCAACAGCCAGAAGTAACCTGTCCTGAGTATCATGGATAATAGAGCTCTGCCCCCCCCCCTGTATGGTTGCCACAATCACCTTCGGGGAAGTCTTTGAGCACCTCTTGTATTTCTGGATCCTCAATGCATCTCAAGTAGGGACCTGCAAGAGATTTTCTATATACAGTATCTTGTAAAATAATGGAATTGTGATACCTTTATTTTGAAAGCCTTGGATTTTCCTGTAGGTATTTCTCCATCTTGGAGGAATTTGTTGATTGGAAGGATCCAAGATTCTACTTTTGAAGAGGATGAAGGTTCCTTCAGTTCTTGAGAACAATCCGTGGTTACCTCAATTGCTTCTTGTCCCCTTATTTCCGGAGACAATATGTGGATGATAGGTATCTTTGTGTCATTCGGGATCTTCAAGGATGATGCTAAGTTTGCTAAGGCATCTGCCCCAGCATTTTCTTCTCTTGGTACCTATATGATACTAAACAACTCGAAGAATTTTGCAAATTCCTTCACAATTTCTAAATATTTGACCATATTCTCACCTTTTACGGTATAAGAACCGTTAAAGTGGTTAGCTATTAACAAAGAATCTATATATATTTGAAGATACCTGATCCTCATGCTTTTGGCTAATTGCAAACCTGCGATCAAAGCTTCATATTATGCCTCATTGTTGGTGGCTTGGAATGCACATGCAATGGACTGGGGTATTATGACCCCCTGTGGCGATTTTAGTAGTATGCCCAAACATGTTCCTCTTACATTGGACGCTCCATCTGTGAAGAGGATCCAAGGATCCTTGGTTTCTTCAAGTTGTTGGACCTGAAGTCTGCAAGCGCTTGTGATTTAATAGCTATTCTAGGCTCATACTGAATATCATATGCACTTAGCTTCATAGCCCACTTGGCCATCCTACCTGACATTTCTGGTTTTCTAAGCACATTCTTAACATGATAGTTAGTTCTTAAAATAATAGTATGTGTTTCAAAATAGTGTCTCAACTTGGTTGAGACCATAATTAAAGCAAGAATTAATTTTTCAAGGTGAGAATACTTGACCTCTGCGTCCAAAAGACTTTTACTTACATAATAAACGGGATGTTGTTCACCTTCGTGATCCTTCACAAGGACGGCACTTACTGCGTTTCCTGAGACAGCCAGGTATAGATATAAGGATTCTCCATCCACAGGCTTCATCAGAGCTGGTATTGAGGATAAGTAATCCTTTAAGGCTTTGAGTGTAGCCTCATGCTTCTCCGTCCACTCAAACTTCTTATTCTTTCTAAGAATGTCGTAGAAGTCTTTGCATTTTTCGGAGGATCTTGAGATGAATCTGTTGAGAGCGGCTATTCTTCCTGTGAGCCTTTGAACATCCTTGGCATTTGCAGGCGACTTTAAGTTGATAATGGCTTCTATCTGCTCGGGGCTTGCTTCTATTCCTCTTTTGGTGACCATGTACCCTCGAAACTTTCCAGCCTTAACACCAAAATGGCATTTTGACGGATTCAGTTTTATATTGTATTGATCCAGGATGTTGAACACTTCTTCGAGATCTCTGAGATGATCCTCAGCTTTCTTCTATTTCACCACCATGTCATCTATGTAGACTTCCATGGTTTTGCTTAATGATCCTTGAACATCATATTCACCAGTCTTTGATATGTTGCCCTGCATTTCTTAGTTCGAACGGCATAGCAATATGACAATATATGCCGGTAGGAGTCATGAATGCTGTATCCTCTTGATCAGATGGTTCCATCTGAATTTGTTGAAATCCAGAGGAATCATCCATAAAGGTAAGCATTTCATGTCCTGCCGTTGCATCCACCATGGAATCTATATGTGATAACGGGAAAGGATCCTTGGGGCATGCCTTGTTTAAATCAGTAAAATCGACAAACGCCCTCCACTTTCCATTCTTTTTAGAAACAACAACCACATTAGCTAACCATCGAGGATACTTAACCTCTCTATCATACCAGCCTTAAGAAGTTTTTCAACTTCTTCTTGTATAATCTCATTCCTCTCAGGAGCGAATTTCCTTCGCTTCTAATGGACGGGTTTAATAGAATGATCAAGGCCCAATTTATGAGTAATTACCTCCTTCGAAATACCTGTCATGTCTGAATGTCTGAAGGCAAATGTAGATTTTCTTCGCTTTAAGAAGGATACTATATTCTCCTCGATCTCATTAGGGATACTGGATCCTAGGAACACTTTCATGTCTGGATCCTCGGGATCCAAGGATACTTCTTTTAGGTCCTGCTCTCGAGCTTCCAGTACATTCCTAGGATTTTCCTGTAATTGCTATGCTATCGTCTGTTTAGCTGTCGGCTTCATGGATGAAGAATAATAATTCTTAGCTTCCACTTGGTCACCATCTATCCTTACTACTCCCCAAGGAGTTGATAGTTTGATGCACTAATGGTAAGCAGAGGCTACAGCTTTCATCCCATGTAGCCAAGGCCTGCCAAGAATAACATTGCAACAAGACAGATTGTCAATAACACAAAATTTTTATAAGAGTTTAACCCTTCAATATAGATTGGGAGGTTGATGTCCCCCAATGTTTCTTGGTTTCTCCACTAAAACCAACTAGCACCGATGTCCTTGGAATGATCTCTGAATCCAGGATGTTCATCTTCTGAAGAACATCATGTTGGATGATATTGACTGAGCTTCCACCATAGACTAGGATCATGCGCACATAATGGATAGCAATAAATAAAGTTACAATCAAACCGTCGTAGTGAGGATCCTGGATGCTTGTCTTATCTTATTCATCAAAGAAGATTCTTTTGTCAGTCGTCAAAGTAGTGGATATGACTGGTCGTTCCCCATTCTCCATCTTGGTTTCTTTGGCCAGTCTCTTAGCTGCGGAGAAGGAAGTACCACATATATCCAAGCCACCGGAGATGAAGTTAATTACTTGTGCATCTGGTGGGGGCGGAGTTGCTTTTTGTGGGATATCCTCAGGATCCTGGATCCTGGACTTTTTTCTTCCCAATAGTTCTTTGAAATGGCCTTTGCTTAGGAGGTATCCAATTTCCCTCCTTAAACCAACACAATCATCGGTCTGATGGCCAAAGTCTTCATGGAATGCACACCACTTGGACTTGTCTTTGAAGGATGTTGTTTTCTCAATTTTCCGAGGCCACCTTGCTTTCTCTCCAAGATCCTTCATGGCACAAATCAAATCATGAGTATCAACAGAGAAGCAATATTCAGAAATACTTGGGTAGTCCTCATCATCATCTCCTTCTTCAACTGTCCGGACGTTTTGGTTGTTGAACTTGGAGTAAGGCTTCGAGTTATTGTTCCTCAATGAGGATCCTTGTTTCTGGTTAGGAGATTCTTGCTTCGTTTGGGCCCCTAATCGTTCTTGGATCCTCTTGTCATTCTCCAGCCGTATGAATCTTAGTGCCATGTTCCTTACTTCATCAAAAGTCCTGCAAGGAGTCATCACAAGATCGTCATAAAATGGGGAGCCCCTTTGAAGTCCCATCTTGAATGCTTCAACAGCTGTAGCCATATCCAGATTAGGTATTTCTAGGGCTTCCTTGTCAAACCTTGTAACAAAATCCCTTAAGGATTCATCATAAGGTTGGACAACTCTATATAAATCACTAGTTAACTTCTCAAATTTCCTACTACAATAAAACTGGTTGTTGAACAAGTTAACTAAATATGAAAAAGATATAACAGAATAAGGAGGAAGACTTAGCAGCCATTTAAGTGCAGATCCTGTTAGTGTGGATCCGAAACCCTTGCATAGACAAGCTTCCTTGAGTCTTTCAGGAATTGGATTGATCTCCATCCTTTCCCTATACCGAGCCACGTGTTCTTCCAGATCAGTGGTCCCATCATACACCTTCATGTTGGGGGTTTGAAAGCTTTTTGGGATCTCTGCATCGCATATCGGTGGAGCAAATCTGGACAGATTGGGGCTCCCTTCTGGTATTTCAGGAATTGGACGGACCACTCCTGGCACGCTGGATATCATATCCTTAAGCTTCTGAAGTTCCTTAACCATAGCCTGATTGATACCTGTATCCTACATAGAGCCAAGGTTAGTGTCTGAGGATATATGATTATAGGCGTTACCTCTTGGTTGGTTGAACGTTGGCATCCCAGAAGTGTAGTTAAGATAAGAGGCATCTGCTACAGTAGCAAGTCCACCAGAGGCAATGGTCTGCATGGGGATGATGTCCCCTTCATGGACCTCAGAAGACCTTTGATGGTGAATTCCTGAGGATCCTTGATTCTGCCAGAAGGATCCTTGAGGTTGGGAGCTGAAGGATCCTATCCTGGTTGAAGGATGAATGATCCTTGTTGAAGGAACGAGGATCCTTGAGTTTGTTGACGCACGGAACCTTGTTGAAGGATAGATGATCATGGCTGAAAGAACGAGGATCCTTGAGTTTGTTGACCCACAGACCCTGGTTGAAGGATGGATGATCCTTGCTGAAGGATCGAGGATCCTTGAGTATGCTGAGCCACGGATCCTGGAGTAGTGAAATCCAACACCCTAGGCATCAAGGGAGTGTGATTCTTCGTTGGCCTCTTTCTTTTCTTGAGATTTCAATTTCATGTAGGATCCTTTGGTCGGTTTTGTTCTGCTACTCCATGTATGCCTTAACTTTTGAAAACATAGCAGAAACATCATTGTCAGATTTGACCACCGAAGTGGCAGCAGTGGTTTTTGAGCTCTGGAAGACTGGAATTTGTGTCTTGTTTCCAGCCGAGGTGGTCCTTGGTGCTCCCGTAATTGGAGGAGGTATCGGCGGCAAAGTTCTTGATGAGAGAGAAACCGAGGATGGCATGGTTGATGAAGTAGAGGTTTATTGAGAGGCCATTGATGGTGATACGAGTATGAAAAGTTGAAAATTGATAGGAAATAATCTGGATTATAGCACCAATTGCCCCACGGTGGGCGCCAAATTGTTTTGGACAAAAATCTGCTAAGGATAATGTATCCAAATTCGTTTAGTGAGGATTAGTGCTATGATAACGAAAACAAGTATGTATCGATTGCAAACACAAACACCCGGATTTGTTACGGGGAAAAGCCCTTGATCTGGTTCGGATCACCGGCACAAAAACCCTGGGTGATGACAACTCGTCGATCACCACTTTATTAATAAAAAAAATTAGGATACAAGGTTGGAGATTATGATCAGTATTACAACGAAAGCTATGTGTGTGTGTATATTGCTGAATTCGTGGTGAGCAGAGTGTGTTGTTGTGTATTTTCTAACTGATCATAGCCTCTATTTATACATCAAAGATAATAACTGTTGGGTCAAGAATTTGACCCAAATGAGGAGATTTGACCGAAAACGAAGAATATGGAAGATTGGAATCTTCTCAACCACCTCAGAAACTACTAAGTATTGAATCCGAGCACACCTTGGACCTTCGAGTAAGCTTTTACTTAGCCGAGTACGAGATTTTGCCTCCCGGGAAAGGTTTACTTCAAATAGACTTCTTCAGTGGATATCCGAGCAAGGTATGCTTTTTATTGATTTTCAGAGTAAGGATCATTGATTTGGCATATCCGAGCAAGGTTCACTTTGTCAAGCAGGATTGTTCTTCAAGACCAAGTATTTTACTCTTCCGAGTAAGGTATGGTCAACCACGTCCAAGAAGCCAAGTAATTGGAAGACCGGGCAAGGTATTCTTTAATAATTATGGTCCGAGTATACTTGATGAGTTAATGGAATATCTCTAAGTTATATCGAGTAAGGTTCTGCTCAAGTATGGTAGGTATTCTCGAGTACGCCTTATCAATAAGTTATTCAATGACAATGAGCCGAAAAGGACCATTGAAGAACAAGGTTGCTCGTAAGGATTTGTCGGGAAAAGTTTGATAAGTCCAAGAAGATTAAAGTCTACTCGGTGAATATTTTACTTGGTAAAATATTCTTTAAGTAAAGTCTACCCGGAAACTGATTCTGAGTACACTTCTATGTTTACCAAGTCTGAAGGAAGGCCGAGTACACTGCGTACTCGGAGATTGAAGTTTAATGAAAAGCCTACCCGGAAGACTTGTTTTACACTTAGTTTTATTTTTGAATATGTAATTTGAATATGTACTATCAGATAGGGTTTCTAAAAGGAATGACAGCTGTCCTAGGTTGGCAGGCCTATATATAGAATAATTAGGGCACGCCGCCAGAGGACACCGAAAAAGAGAGAGACAGAGAGACAGAATACACACGACACATTAATTGAGAATATTTTGTGTGTGTAACGGCTGTCCGAGGATTCCTTATAAACCCTAAATCGATTACTCCTTTTGTATGAATCCTGTGTGTGTCTTCTATCTTTGAATATTCATTGCAACCGTATGTTTGTTATTGATTCCGCCTCTAACAAACGGTCATCTTTCTAAATATAGTAACCCGTCATTAACTCTCTTGTCAACACGATTAATTTTGTGTGAGTTATGACATGATTGATTAAAGATCCGAGCCGAATCGACCATAAAAGTGGGACACAGACAAGTGGTATCAGAGCTGGTTACTGCTATTTTTTTAGAAAGATTGTTGCTGATTGAAGATTTGAAGAAGAATAACGTAAGCAGAGCACTGTTCGATTGATTTGTGACGTCAGCTGCCCTGTTTTTTCATTTTTCTTTCAGATCTACAATTTTCCGGTGTTTTCTCTTCCTTGTTTCATTTAAAGTTTTAATCTTTATATCTAAATCTTATTCTAATCACATCAGACACATCAGATCTGAGCATTCTGGTTTCAGTTCTGATTATTTTGAAAACTTTTTATAAGAATCTGATATTTGTTTTCTCAAAATGTCTGGATATGAGAAACAAGAGGTGTCTACTAACAAGATACCTAGGTTGTATGGACAGGAAAACTTTATCAAATGGAAGGTACTCTTTGAAGCAGCCGTATGCTACAATGACATTGACATGTGGAACTCCATCAAGAATGGTCCACAAACTACTGTTGAAGAAGGTGCAAATGCTACTGCAACTGCTGCTATAAGAGAAAAGATGAGAAAGGTGGATGACAAAGCCTTGGCTATGATTAAGCTAGGTTTGTCTTGGGAAATTCTGACCAAGGTGGCTCATCACACAACTGCCAAACAAATGTATGATGCCATCCTTGAAATGTATGAAGGGAACACTGAATTGAAGAACATTAAGAAGCAAAGACTGAAGCAACAGTTGGAAAGGTTCAAGTATAGAGATGGAGAAAGGTTGAAGTCAATACTAGAACGTTTTCTGAGTATTGTGAATGAGTTGAGAACAACTGATTATGTAATGAATGACTTTGATTTGAATACAAAGTTGCTCAACTCAATGCCAAAAGAATGGTATACTGCTTGTAAATTCATCCTTCAAAAGCAAAATTTCAATGAATTGAAATTGGATGATGTGGTATGTTTTCTTCAAGCTGCTGAACTTGAAATGATTGAGAATGAGATGATCAAGGAAGATAGACCAAGTTTTCATGTATCAAATGCTTTGATTGCACCAATGGGAAATCTGTCCATCAATAACCAACAGCAAATTCCCATAATAGAAGAACCATCTGAACATAATGTTCTGACTCCAAAATCTTTTATTAGGGGTAGCACAAGCACTCAAGGAAATCAGCAAAGGTTCAATGTGCAATTGATTGATGATTCTGACTCTGCCTCTGTGTCTAATGGAAATGTTCCTAACCGTTCAAAGCAATGAGACACAAGCTTTGTTTTCGATGTTTACTGAGTCATATAATGCCTTTGTTGCAAAGAACATGATTCACACAAGTGTGGTTCAAGATGATTTGGAACAAATTGATGCAGATGACTTAGAAGATATGAATTTGAAATGGCAAGCTGCTATGTTGGGATTGAGAAGTAGAAGGCTGTATAATAGAACTGGTAGATCTATTGTTTCTGGTCCAAATAACAGGATTGGGTTTGACAAGTCAAAAGCAATATGCTACAATTGTCAGCAACCTGGTCATTTTGCTAGAGAATGCAATCAACAAAGAAATTTTCAGATGAATCAATTTCAGAATCAACAACCAGGAGGTCAACCTCAATATCAAAACAATCAATCTAGAGGTCACCAGCATTACCAGCAAAATCAGCCAAAATTCAACAACAACAGCAATCAGATGAACAATTTCAACAACAACAGCAGTTACAATCCAAACTTCAATCCAAACTTCAATAACTTTCAGTCTCAAATGAACAATCAACAACAGAACATGCAACAGAGTCAAGGATTTCAGCCTCAAATGAATCACAATCAAAACCTTCAAGGAACTCAAAATAGTCAAAACAACACTGTTCCAGCAAATCAAAATTAGATCAGAAATCAAGGAAATATGGCAGTGACTACACAACATGAAGGAAGTTTTGATTGGAGCAGTCATGAGGAGGATATTGCTGATGACATCAGAAAGGCAAATGTGGCATTCATGGCCATAATTGAGAAAGAAAAGGGAACCTCCTCTCAGAAACAGGCCACTCCATTGAATGACATATGGTATATGGATAGTGGTTGTTCTAGGCACATGACTTGTGACAAGAGGTCACTTGTGAACTATGAAGAGAAATTTGAAGGTCCTGTTGCCTTTGGGAGTGATGAAAATGATGGAAAGATTGTGGGTAAAGGAATCTTGACAAATGGAAAGGTGTCATTTGATAATGTGTTTCACGTTGAGGGACTTCAATACAATCTTCTGAGCATATCACAGATGTGTGATAAAGGTTACAAAGTTAGTTTTGACGATTCTGATTGCTTCATCTTAAAACCTGAATTTGTGATTCCACCTGAGATGATTATGATGATGGCACCCAGAAATGGCAACTTATATGAGTTGAATATGAAAGAAGCCATTTCAAGAGGTGGTGCATGTTTTGTTTCCAAAGCCACTGAAAATGAATCAAAATTGTGGCATAGGAAATTGTGTCATGTAAACTTAAAGAACATGAATAGACTGGTCAAGGGTGAACATGTGATTGGTTTACCTACAAGAGAATTTAAGTTTGATGATCACTGTGATTCATGTCAAAAGGGCAAGCAACACAAATCTACTCATAAGACAAAGCTCATCAATTCAATTGATCAACCACTTGAGTTACTTCACATGGATCTTTTTGGTCATGTGAGTGTGCCAAGTATTGGAAAGAAAAGATATTGTCTGGTGATCATTGATGACTATTCAAGATATACTTGGGTCTATTTCCTAAGTACCAAGGATGAGTCTGCTGAGTTGATTATGGGTTGTGTTACAATGATTGAGAACAAGCTGAATAAGAAAGTCAAAATGATGAGAAGTGACAATGGTACAGAGTTCAAAAATGGAGTTATGGAAAAATTCTGCACAAAGAAAGGAATATTTCAACAATTCTCAGCTCCTAGAACTCCTGAACAAAATGGTGTGGCAGAAAGAAGAAACAGAACTTTGATAGAAGCTGCCAGAACCATGTTGACTGATGCAAATCTGCCTGTCACTTTTTGGGCTGAAGCAATCAATACAGCATGTTATGTTCAGAACAGGGTACTTGTAAACAAATGGCATAACAAGACTCCATATGAAATTTTCAATAACAGAAAGCCTTACATCAAGTTTTTCAAGCCCTTTGGTTGCAAATGTTTTCTATTGAACACTAGAGATTATTTGAACAAGTTTCAAACTAAGTCACTAGATTGTTTCTTTGTTGGATATTCTACTCACTCAAAGGCATACAGACTTTATGTGAAAGATCACATGAGTGTGTTAGAGTCATCTGACATCATTTTTAATGAAAATCAATTCAATACAGTCAGTGGTGCAACATGGCTGTTTGATCATGAGAGACTAATAAAATCACTCAAGATTTATTCTGAAGACTTTGATGATTCATTCTACAAGACCAGTGTGATTGAAGAGAATAAGAAGAAAGAACTGGACTTGGAAGAATTGTGGAAGAAGGTTGCTAGAAAAGAAAAGGAATACACTTTTGTGAAGAGCTCCTCAAGCAATGCAATTGAACAAGATCAGGAGATAACAAGTCAAGACAGTCCTAATGTATAAAATGATCATGTTCAGAATAGGAGTGACACAGGCAACCAATCAAATGAAGATGAAGTTGCAACAACAGCAAGATTTCAAGACTTGTTTCAAAGCTTGAATCTGGGAACAATGGTGCATCTACTTCAGAACAAACCAATGATAAAGCACCAGAGATTCATGATGCAGAAGCTGATTTGGTCATTGAAGAAACTGAACTTAATGAATCAAATCTTGACACAAATCTGTCTAAAATATGATAATACAAACTCTTACTGTTGAAAAGAATCATCCTGCTGAAAATATCATTGGTGACTTGCATGAAAGAGTAACAAAGAGTCATTCTGAGATAGCAAACATCTGTCTTTACTCTTGCTTTCTATCCCAATTAGAACCAAAGAATATTGCTCAAGCATTAAAAGACAACAGTTGGGTAGAGGCTATGCAAGAGGAATTGGCCCAGTTTAGAGATTTACATGTATGGGATCTTGTAGACAAGCCATATGACAGATATGCAATTGGAACCAAATGGGTGTTCAGAAACAAAAGGGATGAAAGGGGTTTGGTGATTAAGAACAAAGCAAGACTTGTAGCACTGGGATGTCTTCAAGAAGAAGGGAAAGACTTTGAGGGAGTATTTGCACCAGTTGCAAGACTGGAAGCCATAAGAATTTTCCTTGCATATGCTGCCTCAAAGAACATAAGAGTATTCCAGCTTGATGTTAAATCTGCATTCCTAAATGGAAAGATTGATGAAGAAGTGTATGTGGCTCAACCACCAGGTTTTGAGGATCCCATGTATCCAAACAGGGTGTATAAGTTAAACAAAGCCCTTTATGGATTGCATCAGGCTCTTAGAGCATGGTATGATGAGCTATCAAATCATTTACTTGAAAATGGTTTCACAAGGGGAGCCATTGACAAGACACTTTTCTACAAAAGAAAAGGGTCAGATTTGCTGCTTTTACAAGTCTATGTTGATGATATCATCTTTGGATCAACAAATGAAAATATGTGTTTGGAGTTTGAAGAGGTGATGAAGTCCAAGTACAGCATGAGTTCCATGGGTGAAATGAACTTCTTTTTGGGGCTGCAAGTTCAACAAAAGGCTGAAGGGATCTTCATTCATCAAACTAAGTATGTGCAGGACATTTTGAATAAGTTCAACTGTCATGCTTACAAGACTGCTTCAACTCCAATGGACACCAAAGAAAAGATGATAGCTGATGAAAAGGGGGAGTCAGTTGATGAGCATGAATACAGAGCCAAGATTGGATCTCTGATGTATCTGACTGCAACAAGACCAGATATCATGTTTGCTGTGTGTGTGTGTGCTAGGTTCCAGTCAAATCCAAAAGTCTCCCACATGAATGCTGTTAAAAGAATATTCAGATACCTGAAGGGAAGACCAGACTTAGGGATTTGGTATCCAAAGAACAAATCCTTTGATCTGATTGCATATACAGACAGTGATTATGATGGATGCAATATGAGTAGAAAGTCAACATCAGGGGGATGCCAGTTTTTGGGAGAAAGGCTAGTGTCATGGCAATACAAGAAACAGACTATTGTATCAATCTCCACTGCAGAAGCTGAATATGTTGCTGCATCTGCCTGCTGTGCACAAGTTCTTTGGATTCAAAATCAGATGCTGGACTATGGTTTTAATTTTCTAAACACCCCTATTCTGATTGATAATACTGCTGCATATTTTACTGTTAAGAATCCTGTGCAATATTCTAAGACTAATCACATTGAAATCAGACATCACTTCATCAGAGATTACAGTGAAAAAGGTTTGATTGAAATGCAAAGAGTTGATACAAGTGATAATTTGGCTGACCTATTCACCAAACCACTTGATAGAACCCGATTCAACTTTCTTTTGAAAGCCCTGGGGATGATCAACTCTGATGAAATCTGATTAAGGATGTGTGCTTGGTTGGGTACCTCTATGTGCTACTTGAATATTTTATTAGAGGTTACACTTGCTGAATATGTTGCTGAATATGTTGCTGAATATGTTACTGAGTATGTTAAATGTTATGTGACTTAACTATTTCTATGTGTGTATCTCTGTGATAACTGATTATTTTATTAGAGATTACACATATTGAATATGTTTCAACTAAATTTTATTTAATATTTTTTGATTATGTCACTGTTTTGATGTTAACTGATAGGTGCTTGAGTAACTATCTGTGCAATTTGCTTGAAATTGATGGTAATTCTTGACTATCATGTTAACTGATCTGATGTTATGATAAGTAGTTTGAACTGTTTATGTGAAACTGAATGCTTATATGATGTCATGAATAATCACATGTTTACGGTTACTTGAATATGTTCTTAATCTGATCTTCTGAAATTGTTAAGATGGGACCTGACAAGTTAGTACAGTCTGTTTTTCTTGATGATGTTAAGAATGATTAAGATTTAAGTATGTGATGCAACTGTTTGTGTCAAAATGAGTTTTATGTCAAAATTAAAGTGATTCATTAAATTTTATAATGAATTTTGTATAAATACTATATTTTGGTCAAAACATGAGCAAGTTGATTAATGGTGTTGAGATGCAACTGTTTGTGTCAAAATTTAAGTATATTTTGGTCAAAGATTTAAGTATGTGATGCAACTGTTTGTGTCAAAATGAGTTTTATGTCAAAATTAAAGTGATTCATTAAATTTTATAATTAATTTTGTATAAATACTATATTTTGGTCAAAACATGAGCAAGTTGATTAATGGTGTTGAGATATGATAAGATTATTCAGTTCAAGCTTTTAAGAAGCTTAAAAGAAGGTTTTTTTTTAAAAAAAAGGGAAAGTCTCAAGTAGTTATTTTTGCTGAAAATTAGGTCATTTGCCCAGTTAGAAGGACATGCACTTGTGTATGTTTGGTCCTTAAATCTCTACAGATTCAAAGGATAGCCATTGACCTGAAAACTGAATGCATTTGGGGCAATTATGACTTGTTTCTTATTTCTTCACTTAAAACTATGTCAATAACTCTGACTTTGACAAAACATATATTCACATGTATGTTTGGTCCTGTTGACCACTTTTGGTCAAAACAGGATAGCCATTAACATGATAAGAAAGAGATATTGGGGTGATTGAATATTAAACTGTGTTTTTGGGAAATGATAGTACATTGACTACTTAGCTGATCATATGGAATTAATAGGCTAAAAAGACCTTAGAATAGTCATTGACATGTATGGTTACTTTCCCATGATGATGTAAAATCTAAGGTGATATAAACATAATGAATATGCTAATCTTTATGTGGAGATGCATAGTTGTTTTGCATGTCTCAAGATAGATCTCTCCGAATGATATGGCAGAAAAGTGATTACCCAGTCATACACGAGCCTGTTGTTATTTGGTCAACCAAAATGAAACATCTTTAAATATGACAAAGAACATGCTTAAGAAAATTTGAGAAAATATCAAAAACAAGGGGAAGAATGAATAAATCAACCAAAAGTTGATAAGTGTTTTAAATATTTTATCAAACAAGAGGGTTACAACAAGAACTACAAAGATGTTGGCAAAATCTGTCTCATCTTGAATGAAAGGCATGTTGCTAACTGTAAGTCCAACATTCAACCTCTATATATGTTTGAATCTAAAAATACAAAAATACAATAAGTTCTATCATACAAAAACTATTTTTGACCAAATACGGAGGTCGGAGTCAATTTGGGGTGATCTGGGGAAAGCCAAATAAGCTTTAAGAAGAGATATGAGGCATCATAGCACAGTGTTGACCATTATTGCATTATGCTCAAATTGAACTTTAATAATATCACCAAAGAAATGAAAATCATGCTAAGTTTATACATGCTGTTAACCTATCTAAGTTGTCATAATAATGCTTAGAGTGATGTAATGAGATAGCTACTTAGTCAATATGATCCCATTCCTGAGATCTTTTCAGTTTATCAAAGATATTGTTTTGAAATGAATTATAACTGAAATTTGATCTCTAAATGCACCATTTGTTCTTAAACTATGTTCTGAAATAATACATAACTTAGAAATGTCTTTGACAAGTGGTTTAAGTCAAAAAGTGTTGCATTTTGCCTAAAGCAGGTTGAATATGTAAGTTCGAGTAAGGTTTGATGATTTAAAACCTTCTCGAGCACAAACTGTTTGAATATGTATTTTCGGGTAAGGTTTAACCTTTCCGAGTACAAAACAGTTGATTATGTGTGAATATGTTTTTTTTTCGGGTAAGGTTTGAAAAATCTCAACCTTTCCGAGTAAGCTTAGTCATTTCTGACTAACTTTATGATTTTCGAGCATACTTTGAAGTGTTTACACTTTCCGGGTAGAGTACACTGTTGCACTCATTTTCCCGAGTAAGCTTGAAGTCTTGAGATGATTATGTGTTGAAATAGCTGTCTTTTAACAAGAAATTCTTGTTTCGAGCAAGCTATGCATGTTATATGCTAGTTTCGAGTAAGCTATGCATGTTATATGCTGATTGTGTTTCCAAGCAAACTTTGTGAACTTGAGTAAGTACACCGAGTAAGCTTTGTGTGAATATGTTGTTAGGAAAGGCTTGTTAATCTTTCCGGGCACGCTTAGATGTTACTGTTTAAGCTTGTTATTTTTTGGGTATGGTTTGATATGTTGAGTTCCCTCGAGCAAGGGCATACCTGATAATTGAATGTGTTTATCCTAGCAAGCTTAGTGCTAACTTAGGATTTTCGGGCAAGCTCTATGAAATTTTAGGGCATACCTGATAATTGAATGTGTTCGGACAACAATCTTAGACTATAGCACACTTAAATGTTTATGTGTCTAATTTCATTCCGAGCATGCTCTGTGATATGTGTGTTTATGATTTCTTTGAAATTACAAGTGTTTTCGGGCAAACTTTGTTTTCCGAGCACACTTTATATTTTGGGTACACTTGTGTTCCTTCAATATACTTGGTAATTTTCAAAAACTTAACTTTCCGAGTACACTGTCTGTCAGAATTTCTTTTCGAGCACACTTTGTACTATATGAAAGTTATTCGGGTATACTTTACATAAGATTGTTGTCCGAACACACTTTACATCTGAAAGGGTGCTCGAACACACTATGTGTTCAAGCATACTTGAATGAATGCATTGATTGAATATGTGAGTTAGTATGATGAAATTGTTTAGAATCATACTTGGATGAATGCGTTAATTGAATATGTGAGTTGGTATGATGAAATTGTTTAGATTCATACTTGAATGAATGAGTAGATTGAATATGTTAGTTAGTATGATAAAATCGATTATGATTCTTTTTAGAGTTTGTGATAGATAAGTTTTAATTTGAAATTGAGAAATTCTTGAGTAACTTTATCTTTGCATACTTTACCATTTTTGGACACACTTTTAAATAGATAAGGAAACCATTATTGAAATAGATACGAAAGTTATGTGATAAAAGACAAAACATTTTTAAAGATTCTCACTTTATCTGACATGCTGAAGAAAAGCAAAATATGCAGACCTTTATTCATAACTCTTTTCTGATAAAGCTGCAGATATGTACCTTACTTTTGACTTAACTCTCTTTAAAAGAAGACCTGTATATGCTATTTAAAATTTCAAAATTCACATTTCAAGAGTAACTCACATTTGTGTTTTTGTGCAGATTTCAATATTATTCAAGACAACGGTTTGAATTGAAATATTATTTTTACCTTAATTTCTTTTTACTTTCAGATCTAACTGATAATTGTGTGTTCATTGATGTAACAGAAAATCAGCAATGGATCCAACTCCAAGTAATTCCAATTCCTACAAACATCATCTTTCTGAAGAACTGAAGAACGCATTGCAACAAGTTCAAACCCTAATGTCTGAAGTTGAGAAGATCTCAGCTGCCCCAAAACAGGGGGAGAAAGTACTGAATCAGGGGGAGAATTCGCTGAAGCTTCTCTCAATTTATGAAAAGGACAGCTCAGATGATGAAGCTGACAATGTTCCAGAAAATGAAAGGAAGGATCGTGAGGAAAGAAGGAAATTAAAAGGAAAAGAAATTGCACAAGAGGATGTTGAAATTAAGAAAATGGACTTTGAAATGAATACAATGGACTCTAAACTGAACGAATCTGAATCAGAAGCCAAAAGAGTCTATGAGCAGAGAATGACAGAAATTCATGACAGAGAATTTCTGAGTCAAATGTTGTCTGACAAAGACTTTGAATAACAAGAAAATTTGTTGAAAATGTTTGAAGATGAGAAAAGGATAAGAGATGAAGTGATAAATAAACAGAGAGAAGTCCCACAAGAAGTAATTGACAACTGCTTAAATGATAAAGAAATTTCAAATGGTGTGCTAGTATCTCTACTCAAGTTGATTAAACAAGAAGAACCCGAGACAGAAGTGAAAGAGAAACTAGACACTGTCATTGACATGATTTCAAAGGCTTTAAGCAAAGAAAAGAATACTCAAGACAATGAACTAAAAGGTTTGAAATTGAAAGATGATTTGGAACAAGAAGTGGAAATTCAAAAATTCTTAAGCAAATATGGTGGTAAACCAAAATTTTTGATTAAGAATGGAATTCCTTTTGAATATGTAAAATTAATGACAAGAAAAGAGATTTTGAGCAACTTCAAGAAAATGAAAGGACAACAGCTGAACTTGAAGAAGGGAGCCGCTCAGTCTCTGGTTGGTAAGAACAATTGAATGTCCAAAAAGATGGATGATCTATCAAGGATGACAGTGAAAGGGAAATTCAATGTAGAGGAATTCTGCAAACAGACAACATCCTTGCTTCCAAAACAAAACAAAACAAAGAAAAGGAAGAAATCTGTGGATACTAAGGAAAAACTAATGCAGATGCACTTGAAGATGGATAAAACCCCTGACAAGGTTGTTGCAAAAGTCAAAAATCCTTCTGTCAACCACAATGTTATGCCAAGTGGAATATTCTGTGATTCCAGGACTGAACATCTGAATGTTATGATGGAAAATGGAGAGATTGCTTATGTAATTTGATTATGAAATTTGACTTTTAATTTGATGTGTATTTTGCTAAGTGTATGTAACCACAGAGTGTTTTGGGTCAGCTGAGGTGTTCCAATCTAGGGGAGATTGTTGGGTCAAGAATTTGACCCAAATGAGGAGATTTGACCGAAAACGAAGAATATGGAAGATTGGAATCTTCTCAACCTCCTCAGAAACTGCTAAGTATTGAATCCGAGCACAGCTTGGACCTTCGAGTAAGCTTTTACTTAGCCGAGTACGAGATTTTGCCTCCAGGGCAAGGTTTACTTCAAATAGACTTCTTAAGTGGATATCCGAGCAAGGTATGCTTTTTATTGATTTTCAGAGTAAGGATCATTGATTTGGCATATCCGAGCAAGGTTCACTTTGTCAAGCAGGATTGTTCTTCAAGACCAAGTATTTTACTCTTCCGAGTAAGGTATGGTCAACCAAGTCCAAGAAGCCAAGTAATTGGAAGACCGGGCAAGGTATTCTTTAATAATTATGGTCCGAGTATACTTGATGAGTTAATGGAATATCTCTAAGTTATATCGAGTAACGTTCTGCTCAAGTAAGGTAGGTATTCTCGAGTACGCCTTATCAATAAGTTATTCAATGACAATGAGCCGAACAGGACCATTGAAGAACAAGGTTGCTCGTAAGGATATGTCGGGAAAAGTTTGATAAGTCCAAGAAGATTGAAGTCTACTCGGTGAATATTTTACTTGGTAAAATATTCTTTAAGTAAAGTCTACCCGGAAACTGATTCCGAGTACACTTCTATGTTTACCAAGTCTGAAGGAAGGTCGAGTACACTGCGTACTCGGAGACTGAAGTTTAATGAAAAGCCTACCCGGAAGACTTGTTTTACACTTAGTTTTATTTTTGAATATGTACTATCGGATAGGGTTTCTAGAAGGAATGACAGCTGTCCTAGGTTGGCAGGCCTATAAATAGAATAATTAGGGCACGCCGCCAGAGGACACCGAAAAAGAGAGAGACAGAGAGACAGAATACACACGACACATTAATTGAGAATATTTTGTGTGTGTAACGGCTGTCCGAGGATTCCTTATAAACCCTAAATCGATTACTCCTTTTGTATGACTAACATTATATAAATGGAAATCTTTTGAGTGAATCCTGTGTGTGTCTTCTATCTTTGAATATTCATTGCAACCGTATGTTTGTTATTGATTCCGCCTCTAACAAACGGTCATCTTTCTAAATATAGTAACCCGTCATTAACTCTCTTGTCAACACGATTAATTTTGTGTGAGTTATGACATGATTGATTAAAGATCCGAGCCGAATCGACCATAAAAGTGGGACACAGACAATAAGTCAATGGAGTTATAAATAATAAAGACTATTAACTAATAATCCCTAAAAATCCGCCATTGCCTTCAATATAATTGTAACTGCCACTTTGACCACGTGCTCCATCATTCAGGCTGCGAAATAGGGGTAGACCAGGTCTTGGAGCCGTTACACTTGATAAATATCAGCCTTCATATAAGAAACAACCGTTAATAGCACCAAATACCGAGGATCCATGATCCTGACATAGCTCTCGAACTCTTCAGAAGGATAACTGATCCAAACATGTTAATATCTTCTTGACTGCAAGTTAGTGGATAGACTAAGTCTTCTAACCGTTATACTTGCTAAATATAAGACTACACATGAGAACAACCGTTAGTAAATAATAAGTACTGTGGATCCTTGATCCTGACGGGATCTGGAACACATGCTAAGGATAACTGATCCAAAACATATGCCAGGATAACATATCCACAGTGTCAAATTTATGTGCACTAATAATATCCATGATTTAACAAGAACTTCTCATCACCTGTCAGTTCTGTTGATTTCTTTCTTGAAAAGACATCTTTGTTTCTTGTCTTTTTACTGCTAGTTGAACCTTGAGAACCATCAGACTTGACTGATTGTGTATCTTGTTTGGAGCTGATTCTCAAAGGTTGAAAGTTCTTTTTGAACGCTTTCTCATGCTTCTTAGGAGACACACTTCTTCTTACTAATTTAGTCACTTTTTTCTTTGCTTTGACTTCAGTTTTCTTCTTACTTTTTATCTCTTCAGCTGATTTCAACTCATCTTTCCTTGTGCTTTCATCTTCACACACCTTTCCTTTTTCCAGGTATGCTTCACACCTTTGCTTGTACAGAACAAAGTCTTGGCCATACTTTGTTTCATCTGGGACATGAAAGGGTTGGAAGTTGAATCTTTCATTACATGAGTCTGTGTGATGACCATACTCATCACACTTCTTGCACCAAACTTTTCCTTTATATTTTTCATGTTCACTTGCTTTCTTAAACCTTTCACTTGGTTTAGGTGGTTTGACTCCAAGTGTCTTTTGAGTCTTCAAACTATCATAATCAATGAAAAAGTAACAAATTCCTAAATCTTGATATCTTGTCTTTCAACCTTGCTTTTGACAAAGACAATCTTTTCCATAATTATTGGTTCCTCATCACTGTTTTCTTTGTATCTTGACTGCCTCTTTTCATATTCTTCCAATGTTTCCACTTCTCCAATATCCAGTACTTCATGACTAGAAAAGACTGGATAAACAGGGATAAAGTTCTCAACTTCAACTGTTTCAGTCACCTTCTTCTTGTTGTTTTGCTTTATCCTTTCCAACACAGCCTTGCTTGGAGGCCTTACTGCATTATAGCTTACCTTTTTTCTTTTCATAGCTGTCATAAGACACATGCTATCTTCTCATTTTTTTCATTTTGTCTCTTCATTCTAGGTGTGGCAGGTGGATACAAAGGAAGTTTGTCAATAGATTGTGGTTCCTTGTATCTTCTTCCTCTTTCAGCTTCGTTGATCTGTTCATCTGTGATCTGATCACTCAAATCATCTTGATTGAGATCATCAGAATCAAAGTCATCCTCAGAGACTTGTACTCCAATTGATTTCTCTTCTTTCAGCTCTTCTTTCACAACAAATTCACCTTCTTCATTTACCTCAACATTTTTGTACAAATAAACAAATTCTTCTTTGTCATGAAAAACATCTCTGAATTGTTGCAGGTATGCATCTCTTTTCTCTTTGTCAACTTTGGGAATAAAGTTGTTGTTGAATGGAGGTGGAACTGCTTTGTATTTGTCTTCTTCTTTCACTTGGTTTAGAATTCCACATATGTTTCCTGTGGAAACCAAGTTCTTCAAGAATCATTCTCAACTTGTAGTTTTGTGTTCTGCACCTTTTCTTCTACAATCATCTTTTTTAATCCCTCAATCTCAGTGGTGTATCTTTTCTGTGCTCTGTAACTACTTATGCGGGCATCTTCCAAACTTTTCATATTTTCTTCACTTATTAGCTCACTTTCCTCATATCCATTAATGATACTTTGCTTCCTAAGACAATCACTTTCCAGCTTGCCTACTTTTGTTTTCAATTCATTGATAATTTCATTTAAATCAACAGTAGGAGCAGAGTGTACCTGAGATGTTGATCCACATTCTTTCTCAATCAATGCCATGAATGCCACATTTGCCCTTTTAATGTCATCTGCAATGTCTTCTTCATGGTTACTCCAATCAAAATTACCCTCATGTTGTGTGATGACTGCCACATTTCCTTGATTTCTGGGTTGATTTTGATTAGTTGGAACTGAGTTGTTTGGCATAGGTTGAAGGTTTTGATTGTTGTTTCTTTGAAAGTTTTGATTCTGAGGCACAACTTGTTGGTTATTGTTCATTGGATGCTGTTGGAAGTTGTTGAATTTGGGGTTATAATTGTTGGTGTTGTTGTTATTGAAGTTGTTGGGATTGTTGTTTCTTTGCTGATTCTGTTGATATTGATGCTACTGATTTCTTGACTGGTTTTGGTATTGATTCATCTGGAAGTTTCTTGGCATGTTGCATTCTCTGGAAAAATGACCAGGCTGTTGGCAGTTATAGCAAATGGCTTTTGACTTATCAAAACCAATTCTTTCATTAGGCCCTGATAGAAGTGATCTACCAGTCCTGTTGTACAACCTTTTGCTTCTAAGAGCCAACATGGCTGCTTGCCATTTCAAATCCATGTCTTCCAAATCATCAGCATCAATCTGTTCAAGGTCATCCTGAATGACACTTGTATGAATCAGATTCTTTGCAACAAAAACATTGTATGATTCTGTAAACATAGATAGTAAAGCCTGTGTTTCATTTCCTTGACCACTTCCACCACCAGTATAAGGTACATGCCCACTTGCCATTGAGGCAGTATTAGTGTCATCAATTAGTTGGACATTGAACCTTTGTTAGTTACCATGGTGACTTGTGCTACCACCAACAAAAGATTTGGGTGTATCAACACCATGCTCAACTGGTTCTTCTATAATGGGTATCTATTGTTGGTTCTTGGTTGACAAGTTGCCCATAGGTGCATGAGAGCATTAGTGACCTGAAAACATGGCTTCTCTTCTTTGATCATTTCATTTTCAATCATGTCTATCTCTGCAGCCTGAATGAAGCACACTACATCATCCACCTTCAGATCATTGAAATTTGGCTTTTGAAGGATGAATTTGCAGGCAGTGTACCACTCCTTAGGCATCTAGTTAAGCAGCTTGGTATTCAAGTCAAAGTCAGTAATGACATAATCAGTGGTTATTAGCTCATTCACAATTGCTAAGAATCTTTCCAGAATTGACTTCAATCTCTCTCCTTCCTTATATTTGAATCTCTCTAGCTGTTGCTTGAGTCTTTGCTTCTTGATGTTCTTCAATTCAGTGTTTCCCTCAAACATTTCAAGGATTGCATCATACATAGCCTTAGCTGTGGTGTGATTTGCAACCTTGGTCAATATTTCCCATGACAGACCAAGCTTTATCATGGCTAAGGCCCTGTCATCCACTTTTTTCATTCTGTCTCTTACAGCAGCAGTAGCATTAGCACCATCAGTAGTGTCTTGTGGACCATTCTTGATTAAATTCCACATATCCACATTATTATAGCAAGCAGCTGCTTCAAATAAGACCTTCCATTTTGTGAAGTTTTCCTGTCCAAAGAGTCTAGGAATCTTATTAGTAGAGACTTCTTGTTCTTCGTAACCAGACATTTTAAAAACAAAATTAGTATATTTGTAAAAGACAAGTTTTAAAACAATCAAATCTGAAAACCGGTTGTTCAGATCTGATGAATCTGGTGCGAATAGAAAAAGAATTAGAGCACAAGATTTAAACTTTAACTGAAATAAGGAAGAGAAAACACTGGATAGATGTAGATCTGGAAAGGAATGAAGAACAGAGCAGCTGACGTCACTCTTTAATGGAACAGTATTCTGCTTACGTCATTGTTCTTCAAATCTTTAATCAGAAACAATTTCTTACTAAAATAGCAGTGACCAGCTCGGATACCACTTGTCAGGTCCCCGATTGTAGGTAGATCTTACACAAATCAAGTCATAACTCACACAATGATGTGTTGACAAGAGATTTAATGACGGGTTTCTATATTTAGAAAGAAAACCGTTTGATAAAGGCGGAATCAATAACAAACGATTTTGTTGCTGGATAATAATGAAAGGTAACTAACACACAAGATTCACTCAAAAGATTTCCATTCATATAAAGTTAATCATACAAATGATAATCTATCTAGGGTTTCTTGATGGGAAAGTTATGTCCGTACAAATCTTAAGAACGGCAGTCACTCAATAAATGTTCTTTCTAATATCGTATTCAGCCGCCTTTCCCCTCCGTCCTCTTTGAGGTGTGACCTAATTAATCCTTTTATAGGCCTGACACCTCAGGACAGTTGTCATTCCTTCTAGAAACCCTAAATATAACGTACATATTCAAAATAATCCTAAGTGTAATACAAGTCTTTCGGGTAGGCTTTGTAGAAGTAGACTTCTCCGAGTAGACTTTGTGCTCTGCCTTCCTTGTTAGACTTGGTAACCTTGAAGTGTGCCCGGGAATAGTTCTCCGGGTATGCTTTACTTGAAATATTTTCCAAAGGAAAATACTCACCAAGCAGACTTCAATCTTCTTGATTATATCAGACTATGCCCGACATAATCCAACTAGCAACCTTGTTCTTCAATGGTCTCATTAACTCTTTTCTTGGAATAAGCTTATTAGCAAAGTGTGCTTGGGATTACTATACCTTGCTTGAGTTGAACCTTTCCCGATGTGACTTGAGATATTTCATTTCTTATCAAGCTTACTCGGACCACTGTATTATTGAAGAATACCTTGCCCGATCTTCCAAACACTTGGTTTCCTGAGCTTGGTTAGCCAAGATCTTACTCTGAAGTAAACCTTACTCGGCTATGAAGAACAAACCTGCTTGATATAGTGAACCTTGCCCGGGTATACACTAAAAGTGAACCCTTCCCGGATATCCACTAAAGAAGACTTCTAGAAGATAACCTTGCCCGATAGGCAAAATATCATGCCCGGCTAAGTAAAAGCTTGCTCGGATGTATTAGGTGTTCCCGGTTCCATACTTAGTCTTTTCTGAGGAGGTTGAGAAGATTCCAATCTTCCATATGATTAGTTTTAGGTCAAATCTTGACTCAACACTTCATCTTCATAAACAAAAGACGTGTTCATCTCAGGAAACGTCGGATCCTGTAAGAATTCTTCATCGTTTATTACCTCCATGTCATCCTCATCTTCCAAAGCATTAAGCTCTTCATCATTCAAACCCAGCAGTATTGAAACCTGCTCACGTGTCAGGGACCTATCAACAAAATGTCCCTCCTCAATCTCATCTGCATTCACCATACTCCTCACCACCCCCGTATTATCCACAAATATAACAGTATTAGCCTTTATCGACTCGATTGGTTGTACACTCGTCGAGTCGTGATAAACAACCACCTGTTTATCCAAATTCCCAAAACCACTCGTTCCAGCACTATAGGATGAGCCGTGAGCTTGTTTCGGCTCATTACCTCTAGTACCCGAGGCATCAGGGTCATCGTCATCGTTCTTCAGATTTTTGAGTTGTTCGTCCTTGCATGTGAGCTGAAGAATTAGATCCTCGTGTTCCGTGATTTTCACCCCCTGAGATGTAACAATCTCACGTAGCTCCTTTGTCTCTTTCTGACAGTATGAGAAAAATCCCATCAAACGCCTTTGATTAAGTTACATATGCTCTTGAGCTTGACGATCAGCCGCCATTTGATTCTCATAAAGATGAATCAAACTCAAGAGCATGTTCATTTGATTCTCCTGGGGCATAGCATGAAAAGATAGAAAGATCGACTGCACAGGACCTTGAGGACAATTAAGCCTCATGAACGAAATGTCCAAAGGATGTGTTGGCATCATAGTCGGTGTTGGAGAAACCACCGATGTAGCAACAGTAGGCCTTAGTAATGTAGATAAGACAGATTGAGGAATCATACCAAGCCTAGGATCCGAAGTAAGTGTAGTCATCAAAGTCAGTTCCGGGGTGCTAGTACTCCTAGTAGTAAGCGGTACCGCCGGTCTTTGAGAAGCAAATGACCTTGGAACTTGAGGACCAAATGATACACCAGCACCTTGTGTTATACGAAGTTTGGATGGCTCGTCAGAAGCAATCTCTTTACCCTTTCGTTTATGTGGTGCAGCAGATGAACTTGCCACCACAACCTCAACTTGATGTTGGTCACCCCTTGACCAACATTGTAACATCCCATTTTTCGAGTGTCGGTTAATAAATGAAATATGAGTTATTATGAGTCGGGCTAGTGTTAGGAAAATGGATATGGGTTATGGACTTGGGTTATGAAAGAAAGAAGGAAAGACCATGGGCTTAAGCCCATGATCAATAAATATATATATATATATATACCTTTAATCACCCATTTAATTTCATTTAACACATATTCCATACACCATCAAAACACACACTTAAGCTCTCTCTCTAGTCTCTCTCACTCTCTAGCCGAGCATAGAAGAAGAATCGATCCCGACCTAAGGTAATGATAGTATGATGTTAAACCCGTTAGTTATGGTCACAAAATGACGAGCCGACACCGTTAAACCGTTTAAGTCATAAGATCCGGATGGAATCGGGTATAAACCGAGCCTAAGATGAGCTTATGGATCACCCTAGCTCAGATCTAAATCGAATGGGGTGAAAAACGGTGTAAAATGGGGTAAACCGCGTTTTTCCGGCCACTGCCCGGTTTTCCAGCACGGCGGCGTCGGAAAGGCGGCGCAGGTATTTAAGGATGTCAGAGAATGTTTCTGACATTCTCTGACATAACCTAACCCTAATTCATTACGGGAGGATAACGAATGAGCTTCAATTCGTTGTGTGGTTCGTTACGGAAGAACCCTCGTTCGTTAGGCCAGTTCGTTAAGGAAGAATAACGAAGTAGTTGAGCAATTCGCTATGATTCCCAGTTCGCTATGAAAGACCACTTCGCTAGAGTTCAATTCGTTAAGATGGTCCATAAGTGGTGATTCGTTATGATATAACGACTCAGAACTCCATTCGTTATAGAACTCTAATTCGTTAAAGAATTGAATAACGAATCAGATAACTGAAAAACGAACTAAGTTTACAAGAATGGCTGAAATGGTCCCTAGACTTAGAAAAAGAATGATTTAATTACAAAGAAGCCCTTGAACTTTTAAGTAGCAAATTAATTAATGATTCAAAAAGCTAATGGGAAATGTGATAAGATAGCTCGACCCCAGCCAGGGGCTCTGCCCCTTGGACCCTGCTAGGGGCTGCCACCCCTAGACCCCGCTGCCAATGGCGCTGCCCCCGGACCCCCGTTCGTTGAGGGTTATAATTGGACTAGAAATACGATATGGATAGTGATAGTAATTAATATGCGTAATTGTTATACAGTTAGTCGTGCACAGCTAAAGAGGGGAATAACCGTAAACGGTGAACGCAACCGCATTGAGGTGAGTTTCTAGCCCCACTTCTATGTAATGTTTTCAGGGTTGTGTGCATACTAGATGTGATAGTTAATACACTTACCTTAGGTGGTAAGTGTATGCCTTGTATGATTTATGTATGATGATTGCTTTACGGTGTGTGAACGATCTTCGGATATTGCATGTGTCGTCAAGTGGTAGTTAAAGGTATGATTGATATGTATGATGTATGAATGACGTATGTATGAACATATATGATGTATGAATAATGTATGTATGATATGTTGATGGTACGTGAACGCTCTTCGGAGATTGCACGTATTGTCAAAGAAAGTATGTAAAAGACAGGTATGTTATAGTAGTACGAAGGTAGGGAACCGACCCTAATAGTATCGGCGAATGAAGGGAACTGACCCTAATAGTATCGGCGAATGAAGGGAATCGACCCTAATAGTATCGGCGAATGTAGGGAACCGACCCTAATAGTATCGGCGAATGTAGGGAACCGACCCTAATAGTATCGGCGAAGTTGATAGGGTGAAATGCTCTTAAAAACGTATAGGCACGAATGGAAGTATTACGTAAGTATGAAAGAAAGGATGAAAGTACGAATGTATGTAAGCATGAAAGTAAATATGAAGTATGTACCTTCGGGTGCGTATGTCAGTATGTGAATGTATTGTATGTCGTCAGATTACTAGAACTCACTCAGCGTAGCTGACTTTTAGTATGCACGCAGGTGAGTAGAATGAGGCAACTTGCCTGAGGGGAAGCACATGGAATGGATTTAAAGGCACTGGAATCTCAATGAAGTGTTTTGTTATGATATTTAAAAGACAATGTTTTATGTTTAAATAATTGAAATGCTTGTTAAGACAAGGATTAATGGTCATGTAATGTAATGGTTTGAATGTTTTAATATTCCGCGAATGTTTTTATTAACTCTGATAGTATGAACTGTATTTATGAGTAAATCCAACGTCCAAATGTGAGGCACCGGTAACGGGGCCTTACAAACATCTCCACCATCATCTCCATCATCACCTTCATCATCGTTCCCACATGGACCTTCTTCACGTTCGGAATCCGAATCATCGTGGATCCAACGATCATCAGAATGACATTTGTATGCTAGATCAGATAAGTGACCAATCAAGCATTTGGTCCTTGGCTGAGTATCTTGCCTGTACAGTTTCATTCTTCTCATTATATCAGTTTTCATATGTTTAAGCTTCAGCACGTCGTTGCGAAGCGTTGGATCAATCACCAGATCAGGAATCGCATCTTGAATAAGCAGCTGGAGAAACCGGGATACATAAGAAATTTGTTTCGTCGATGCTTGACTAAACATTTTCTTTGAGATGATAGAGAATCATCTCGGAGAAATTGAACGACTTTAATACCAATGCGACGAATGCTGATTGAAGCATAATCCGGCACTCGTGAAATCCACCTTTTCGTCCACCAAGGCAATGAATGAGTACGTGAAATAAATACTTGTACGTGGGGCACTAGTTTGCCTTGTTATACATGGACTTGTCCAGTTTGACACACCCCAACCTACGACGGAAATTCCGGTGCGCGAACTGATTGCTCACAGCTTTTCAAAGGTTACTAATATGCATTATTAAAAGTGTCAATATCTATTTAATTTTATTAAATAGTCAGGTACATCAAACTCATATGTAAACAAGTAAAGTAAACATTCAAATTCAATTCTTGTATCTTCTTCTCTAACATGCATCCTAAGTTGCTTCAAACAATTTTGATAATCACGTCACATGATAACCTGCATACGCGTTGAAAATAAAGTAGATTTGTCAACACAAGGTTGAGCGAGCAACACACCAGTTAAAATGTACATATAGTATATATAAAAATAAGTATTGGAACAAGTCATATGAGAATAACAAATTAACCAAATGTGCAAGTATAACTGAGATGTCGAGAAGCACATAGGCTAACGACTGGCGTATGATCATACTAGACTGAGATTATGTTGGACCTCTCCGAATGCGGAAGCATACAAAGCAAATAAGCACATAAACAAGTAATGTATAAGTTGTTAACACATAAGACAAAGTTGCAGTTTTGAGTATAAGTGTTAATTTACGCATATGCCCCCAAAACGTGGAAAAAAAAGAAGTAAAATAGGGGAATGTGGTACTCACCTTAGCAATAAGCAAGAGATAAGTGAATGCGGTAATAACGGTAGTAAACAAGAGTTACGCTCTTCAGAAGTTATCGACGAGAAATCCTAATCAACAATGGTTGTGGAATAAATACAAATTGAATAAAGAGTCTAAAACTAAATAGAGGTTCGGGATTTGATGATCGAGTATGTTCTTACGAGAGTTAAATTTTACTTGATTTACTTTATATGTAGTAATACTTCCTTTACATAACGAGTTATATAATATATCTTTAATTATGTATAAATAATATACTTAACTAAATAAATATTTATAGTTTTTGAATCGATTATATAAAGAGATCGTTTTAACATATTTATTTTAAACTAAAATACTTTTAATACATATTTTTATTATTAATAAATATTTTTGTTAATAAATATTGTAAATAATAACGTATAATTAGTAAATAATAATATTTATATAAAATATGGTTCCTTCATAAAATACTTAAACTTATCCATTATGTAAAACAATAAGGTATAATATATGTTTTAATTATTTATAAAACAAAACCATTTTAAATCTTTGATAAAACTTTTATCAAACTTTTAATAATAATATATACATATGATTTTAACCAAGATTCAGAATCGTGATCGGTTACTATGTCGGTTTTTAACAAGACATAAATAAATTATAAGTTTTATAATATTAATAATATAATTTAAGTTATTAAATATGTTAATATACTTGTTTAAATGAATTGAACCAAAAAAAAATTACAAAAATCGGTGATAGGGGAGGCTCGAACCCGCGCCCCCAGCCTCGACGAGCATTTACACACCCACCCTAGCCAACTGGGCTAGGGTGTTAATTTATTAGAAGTTCTAACTGGTAATTTAAAACCCACCAGACACGAATCCAATCCAACCACAAGAACCCTAGGATCATAAATCGTTTAATTCGCTTATAGATGGATTAATTAACGTAATGTTTATACACTGGTTAATGGATGATAACAGATCCGGCCATAAAAATGATTATGAACAGTTAATGAAGACTACGATAACCCAATTAGTGCTAGGGGTTTAGTTGACGAGGTTGAGAGGGTAGTTTCTGCACGTCTAATTGAATTAATATGAACGATTGCTTGTATAATAAGTCCGGATTATAGTCAGCTTCATTAAAAAAGAAAGGAAGATCAAGAATGATTAAATTAACATGTTTATACTGTTTCTTAGGCCGGAAATAATATAATTACGAGATACACAAGATCAATTACCACCAATAAACGAAAACTATGGTCCAAGTTAACCCTTATTGAATTCGGGTACAAGAAAGAAAATATGGATACGGGTTTGGGTATTAGTATATCCAGTTTTATATGGGTTATAATAATAAGTTACATTTTAGCCCTTAGGGTTTAAGGATGGGCCGCAAAAGAATAAAAGATTATAGTTTGGGTTAAAAGTGCCAAAACAAGAAAGATATATTTATAACTAATTTTAATAATAAGTTAAAAATAATATATTAGAAATTAAAAAAATTTAAACTCGATAAACGCAATAATTTTAATAATATAACCCGAACATTGGACCGAATCGGGCATTTAAATAAAATATAATTTCGAAAAAAAAAACCTGAGTTGTTACACAATTCACCATTATAAAACACTCAGCTGAACAGACCACGGATCAACCCTTTGTCAAATTCATACGGGTTGTCCATATTGTCACCAAACCTCGGCACCCTTCGAATTACCTCGGATGATATCACAACCGGTCTTTGATTCACCTCAGCAACTATATGATCCTCAGTCTCCATGTATCGAGTTAAGTTCCAGAACTGGCGGATAATACTAAAGCGAATCTCAGGGTTCGTTGTAACAGCATAGCTAATACGTGAACGACGTATTAAAGCTAGCATCTCCCCAAAAATATCCTCATCAGCAAAGTTCGTTCCGACAAAAGCGCAGATGTTATGCTTCTTGTCGAACGGCAGTAACGGGAGATCCGGTTCTTGTGGCCGCTGCACTGCTTGTTGTTGTATTGGTTGTTGATCAGCTATAGGAGGATCCTAAACAATCTCGTTAGCCATAACTGAAAATATATAAATCCAAGATTTAGTAAAACTAATAATATAAATATTATTATAATAATTTTTTTTAAATATTATAATAAATTTAATTATAATTCGTTATATTTTCTGTTTCGTTATAACGAATTAGGTACTTCGTTATAACTAATTGGTTAATTCGTTATCATGAAAGAACATGAAATAGATATAACTAATCACAGTTGAAGAGATAACAAATTAAAGAATGAATGTGAAGTAATTCGTTATCAATTTTCATGAAGAAGGTTGATTCGTTAAGACATTGGTAACGAATTTAATACTAATGAGTTTCAATTCGTTAACCTATAACGAATTAGTACCAATAATGTTCAATTTTGACTTTCAGGAGTCAAAGTCAAAACTGACAAGAACATTGAAGGTCAAACTTTTCAACCCAGAATCAATTACCCCATAATAAACGATGTAAGAACCTACAAAATGCACAAATCATCTCGGAAATCCATCGATAGCTGATTTATGATTAACATTTTGACAAGAAATCAATCTAAGTTGGGTTAATTAAAATTCAATTTATAATTTAAAAGCCGATAACAAAATGGATACAAAGACCCTTGTAATAACCATATAATACGACGAAAATCATTACGTTTTGATCCACAATACCTTACGGTTCTTAGATGAAGATCATAAACATTAATAATAGAGTTTGCTTAGTGTAGAAGAAATGAAAACAGTTAATGAAGACGAATCGGTCAACACATTTCCCTATATAGGACGAATTGGCACAGTTTTCAAGATAATGAATCAGCTGATTCGTTAATTTTGAATTAACGAATTAGCCAATTCGTTATCATATTCATGACACGTGTCAACCAGTGAGTAAAATGTGGCAAACGAATGAGTGATTCGTTAAGACTTAACACGAATCAGTAACGAACTAGAATTGATTTAAGCTTAATTCGTTATATGATGGATGACGAATTGGGGTCATATACCACTTGTGAACACCTCAGATCTATCAATATGATATCAATTATCAATTACCTTAATAGATCTAATACCTTAAATGGATCTAGTTCATGATAATACTCTTAATTAGGTTATATATATATATATATATATATATATATATATATATATATATATATATTTATTGGTTATTATATGTGTATTAGTAATAGTTTAAGCGAAGTAATGAACGAGAGAGAATTTGACCTTTCGAAATTATTACAAAAAATTAGTCCCGTAGATAAATTGGACCTATCGAAATTATTACAAAAATTAGTCCCGTAGCCTACCAACTAAAATTACCCCTAGAACTGAGCACCATCACGATGTGTTTCATGTGTCGAATCTGAAAAAGTGTCTGACTGATGAGACGACAATAGTACCAGTTGAAGATGTTCAGGTAAATGAAAAGCTAAATTTTGTAGAGGAACCAGTAGAAATTGTGGAGGGGAAAACCAAACAGTTACGACACGACAAAATTTCATTGGTAAAAGTTTGATGGAACTCACAACGAGTACCCGAATTTACTTGGGAACGAAAGGAAGAATTCCGAAAGAAATACCCTCACCTGTTTCCTAAAAACAAAACCGTTGACACATCAAATTTCGGGAACGAAATTTCTTAACGTGGGGAGAATGTGACATTCGTGACAAAACGAGGTATACCTTATTCCTTAAGTAGCGATTAAACGATAAATCGATGAATTCGTAGCAATTAAAAGAGTAACTGGCCGATGCTGATTATGACTCGTATGTATACTATATTAGCAAACATATTGATATTAAGGCCCCAGTATGTATAAAACCATTTAAACGCAATCGTTAACATCAAAACAAGCATTGTAGCATCTGTCAAACCGAAAAAGACTTATGGAACCCTTATATAAGATGTTTTAAGCAATCCATGAAAATATTTTAGATTTTTACAACGAGTCAGTACGTTTTCTTATTTTACAAAAATTGGCTGAAAAACACTCGTTTTTGCGCTGTTTTTTGCACCGGAACTAATTTTCTTGTGAAAAACCAGAACCCAAACTAAATTTTGGGCCGATATTTACACGTGGCATGAAAACCGAGGCACCAATGGCCCAAAGAGAGGCCCAATGGTCCCTCCCATAAGTCCGGCCGCCAAAATGGACCCCCCCCCCCCCCTAGATATTTATCAAACTTCTTGATTGTTCTAAGTCATTTTCACACTTTAAACACATAGTTAGACCTGCTCACTCTTCTGTTCTTTCAAACTTCAGCCATAAACCCTAAGGTAAAGTCAATTTTTATGAAGATTTGGCCATGTTTTAACCATGTAATTAACATATAAACATGTCTTTATTATTATTAAGCATGTTTAACCATCCAAAAACCCTAAAAATCACCTAAAATAATTTTTGATCTTAAAATTGTTTAAAAATCAGAATTATATAGATTTTTGACCAAAACCACGGATTAGAACTGTAACGATTCCGGCAAATCCAGGTATACCCTAGCCGGAATATACTATTTACGTGTCATTTAAATATTGATTATATGTGTTATAGTACATATATACGAGTATATATGATTCATAGTACGAATCATACTCGATTATATAGTGAATCGTATTGGAATTACAATTAACCAATGAACGATTATTGAAACCCGAATGAATCGGGAATTACATTATAGACGAAGTATATAATGTTTAGTGATGTTTACGAGGTATGAATGCTTCGGGATAGGTGAATTATAGCACAGAAAAAGGATTTCGATTTAATGGTACGTCGGTACGCTAAACGAAACCTATAACACCAAATCAAGCAAGAGACGATCAATCAAGCCGAAAAAGATGCGTGATTATTAATAATATGATGTTTTAATGTCATGATTTAAGTTTTTAAAGTTTTTAAGTCGGTTTTATGTAAATTTTATTTTGACCCGAAAAACGACCATTCTATGCTCGTTTTAAGCCGAATTACGAGTTTAAACGAGAAACGAACCGAGCCAGATTATCCACAACATTATCCGGATTGCGTAATCCGAATATGTGGCTTAGAATGAATGTGTGGGACCCACCCCACCCATTACTTTGGACCGATCGGCCCTAGGGGGTATTATTTACCTCACTTTTTCTTTTTTATCCATCAAACAAACAAGAATTCTCTCAAATCCTTCAAGTGTTCATCCAAATTCTTGAGTTTTTAACCAAGATCTTCAAGGTATATACATAATTTGAGGCTTAAATCTTGTTTTTTTATTTCATAATTCTTGAGAAAAGGAAGTTTTATGTGAAAAATGGGTGAAAACCCGAGATGAAACCGATTCTCGTGTGATCAAAGGATGTATACAAGTTATACAAAGGATTTTGATCCAAGTAATTAGTTAAAAGAGTTTAGAATGAAATTTTACGGTTAAAATCTTGTGAAAATGAGTTTTCATGTGAAAGATGGGTGAAAACCCGAGATGGAACCGACTCTTGCATGATCAAGAGATGTATACATGTTATACAAGGGATCTTGGTCCAAGAAAGGAGTAAAAAGAGTCGAGAACGGATTTTTACGGTCAAAATCGTTGTTTTGATGTTTTAACCGACACTAGGAAAGTAATGGCTTGATTGTGGGTATAACTTGCTTGGTGTGGTGTTGATGTGCTTGTAAGTGTTGTATCTAGCGGCTAGCAAAGGCTAGAAACCGAGATCCTTGCGATCTAAAGCTAGAAAACACAAAATAGTTCGGTTTTCGTGTGTTTATGAAAAATGGACAGATTTACGTGTGCTTAGAGTCGGGTCACGAAATTTCACAGAGATGATCTACACATGAAAATATGAGATCTGTGAATTTTTGGTAATTTTTGGATAAAAGATGAATATTTGGTGAATTTAATGCTCGGTTTTGGCCAAAAATAGTGAAAAATAGCAAAACATGATGAAAAATTCCGGAAAATTTAAGATAAGCTTTTTATAACATATAAAAGTCACCCACAAAATTTTAGCTCAGTTGGAAAAGTCTAAGTAGGCTTTTCGGTGAAACGAGTTCTAGGGCTTTCTAGCTCGGTTTTGGGTGAAAATGGCTTGAAAAATAAGTTTTAAATTCTGGAAAAATTCCAGAAAGTTATGAGGATGATAGAGATCATCCCAGAAAAATTTGGGAATTTTCTAAAGTGTTTTGGTATTTTTGATATATTTAGTATTTTAATAAGATTTAAAAATAGATAAATAAATGTAAATATAGGAAAATAAATCTGGGAAAATTCCAGAAAGTTATGAGGATGATAAAGATCATCCCAGAAAAATTTGGGAATTTTCTAAAGTGTTTTGGTATTTTTGATATATTTAGTATTTTAATAAGATTTAAAAATAGATAAATAAATGTAAATATAAGAAAATAAATCTGGAAAATTTTTACAAAATTCCTTACTGTCAAATTTAGTTTTGTGCAAATTTTCAAGACCCGAGACTAATCGGGTAATTATTTGTGCTAAAAAGAACATAAAAACAAGTTTTTAAAGCTTAAAACGTGTAAACCGGCAAAGTTCGCATAAGCGAGCTGACTGGTACATGAAAACTCTAAAAATGGACTATTTCATAAATCTAAGTAAATTAAGTAAAAATAAATCATCCGAAAATAATTCGGATGATTTGGGTAATTTTACCCGATTTTACCGTTTCCGGCACCGAAATGACGGAAACGGGCCCCACGGCCAAACGGGGTGTCAAACCGAGCTATAATTTCATCACCTTAACTAAATTGACTGTCAAACTCTAAGCAATGTCACAATCTTAGTCCTTAGAAGTGTCACGGGGTTAACATAGTCCCCGAATCGAGTACAGTACTGGGTTAACAATGTTCCCAGATGTACCGATTGATACGTATTTAAGTTATGGGAATTATATAGTAACGACTAGATATTATATTACAGATCCAGGCACGTAGGTGTTCCTTATATTACTCACCGACTCACAGAAAGGTGAGTTTTCACGAGCCCCTTTTAATGAATTTTTTAATTATATTTTCCCGGGGCGGAAAACATGTCTTATTTAAAGTATTTAAGTACATACCGATCGTATGGAAATACTTGTACATTTATATATATATGATCTGATGCACAGAATATATAAAATGTTTATCATGTGTTATGGTTCTGGGGTAACATAGTTCCCAGGGGTTATTATTGTTCTGGGGTAACATAGTTCCCAGGGGTTATTATTGTTCTGGGGTAACATAGTTCCCAGGGGTTGTTATTGTTCTGGGGTAACATAGTTCCCAGGGGTATTTATTGTTCTGGGGTAACATAGTTCCCAGGGGTTGTTATTGTTCTGGGGTAACATAGTTCCCAGGGGTTGTTATTGTTCTGGGGTAACATAGTTCCCAGGGGTATTTATTGTTCTGGGGTAACATAGTTCCCAGGGGTTATTATTGTTCTGGGGTAACATAGTTCCCAGGAAGTTAAATGAAATGTTCTGGGGTGACATAGTTCCCAGCATGATTATATTGTTAATAAATGATTATTAAAATGATTTGTCAGTGTTTATTTAAATTAGTGAAACTCACCAACTATTCGTAGTTGACCCGTTTTCTTTACATGTTTTCTAGGTATGCCCAAGTTGGAATGATTGATATGTGCTTAACTATCTGTGCTACCTGTTGGAAGCTTGCTGCTCTATGTTTTGTAATGAATTTATTAATGTCTTATCGGTAAAATATGTGTGTAACACCTAGACAGTAATGAAACTCGCAACAATGTAATATGTTATAAATTAATGTAGTGGTATTTTCCTTATAAGCAATGCTGTTGATATCAGATGTGTCTGTGGCATCCCGTGTACGTTTCCGCTGCGGTTACGGGGTGTTACAGAACTTGGTATCAGAGCCATTGGTTATAAAGAATTAGGATGTCTGAAAAAGATACCTAAAATATAACCAGTAGCTCAAGTATTATAGGATCTGAATATCAACTAATAATATATTGTGACGAGATCGGGATGAACTTGGATGGACAAGTGGGTTATTATGGTCCGGAACATAATAACAGACTTGTCTGCACGAGGGAATTCAAGGGAAGTCACGGGGGACTTAAACAGGTAAAATTGGCAACATATGTGTAAATGTATAATAATATTATTATGTGGCAAAATTGTATAAGTAAGTGCATGATTAATTTAATTATGAATTACACTATGAAAAGGGACTATATGTTTGTTAACTTGTGTGCAGGTAAAAATGGCAAGAACACCTAGTGTGTCGACGGAAGAGGACCCGGAAGAGGTCAGTTCTGGGGCCTCTGGAAGCCCAAGTGTAGCACCCAGCTCCGAGCCTTCGGAGGCTAGTCATAGTACTTCTAGACAGACCACCCCAGCTAGGAGTGCTAGTGTACCCTCCCCTGCTAGGGTTACCAGGTCTCCTACCCCGCCCGCACCACAGACCACCCCGATTCCCCCCAGACACGGTCCCCGCCTCACGACGCGGATCAGTGCCCCGTATGTTCCGCCCACTGTTACCCCACCCAGATCCACATACCACCGGGGCGAGTCTTCCCGCCCCCAACCCGAGCCTGCAACCCTACCTGTGTGGGGTCTTCCAAGGCAGGAGCGGGACTTGGCGGCTTGGCTACGTGTTCTCACCGAGCAGGTGAACGAGCACTCTGCCGCCCTGGTCGTGGGGGTACAGAGGCGGGCGTACCTCGGGGACAGCATACTGGACCACCAGTATGCTATTAACCAGTTAAAAAGGGAGTGCTCATACTCCCACTGGTTGATCGACCAGATGGAAACCCGAATGCGGGTTATGATGGCGGTGTTGGTGGTGCTGGTGGCGGTGTTGGTGGGGTTGGTTTACCACCATGTGTAGACGTGTTGGATGGTAGAATCTTGAACCGCTTTTTGATACTCCGTGTAAGTAGTTAGTGGTGATACTAACACGGAGTGAATCTTGTTTAGTTATAGTACAACCACTGGCCCATAGGGGGTCTCTTGTAGGGCATATCATCATCGATACTTTTGGGTATCATTCAAGCACTGACCCATTGCGGGTTATGTCGAGGATGATACCAACATAGGCCCTTTGTATTAAAACTTAGTTATGTAATGATGACTGGGAAGTATGTAAATGGATGTTTGTGTAATATGTACTAATGTTTATTAATGTATGGAATGTGTTTTGTGTTTCATAATTTGGAATGGTATTAATTATATGTGTTTCCTTGATGTTGTGTAGAATGGCACCGAAACGATCAACGAAAATATCGGAAGTAGATGTGAGCCGTTTGATTGCTCAACAGTTGGAGGCGGCGATACCGGATATAGTATCGCGCATCGCCGCCAGTATTAATAACTCGACCAATCCAACCCCTCCGAGCAATCAAACGCCCATAAATAATGACGGGGAACAAAACGCTAATCCTCCAAGGAATGACAACACTATGCCGAGTACTGACGCACCGCCTACGGTGGTCGCTACCGACAGTAATGGCCCTATCCCTACTGTAGAGACCAACCGCACTGGATCATCCAGGGGTTGTTCAATCAAGGACTTTATGTTATGCAAGCCTTTAGAATTTAACGGGTCGGAAGGACGGAATGGGTTAGTGAAATGGTTAGAGAAAATAGAATCAGTGGTAAATATCAGCAACTGTCCCGAGGATTGTGTCGTTAAGTACGCCACCTGTACGTTCACAAACCATGCCTTGACATGGTGGAACACCATAGTACAGACTCGAGGTCAGGCGGCGACAAACCGCATGACCTGGACAGAGCTTAAGGATCTTGTTTTGAAACATTTCTGCCCAAAGAATGAATTGCAGAAACTGGAACATGAGTTGTGGAACCTAGAGATGCATGGGGCGGACCACTTGGGATATACCAACCGATTTAATGAACTGTCACGATTAGTGCCGTGGTTGGTTACCCCAGAGTCAAAGAGGGTGGAACGTTATATTTGGGGACTTACTCCAGTAGTGAGGAGTATAGTTAACGCGGGAGGGCACCAGACGTATGAGGGTGCAGTGACACAGGCTGGTATTGTCACGTATGATTTCTTAAGGAGCGGATCGATAAAGGCGACGGGAGAGTCGGCCGGGGGAAAGCGAGGTACGTATGACAATAGGATCCGAGAGAAACAGCAAGGTAAACGAGCTAGGCCCGCTGCCCAGAGCTATGCCATGACTAGTTCGGGCGGAAGGCAAGAACCGCAGAGGGGAACGTTTCCTAAATGTGGGAAATGTGGTTACCACCATAGTGGTGTGTGCAAGGAGGTGGTGTGCCACCGGTGTGGCAGGGTTGGACACTACGCACCAAATTGTAAGACAAATCTGAACAACCTGAACCGTCAACCGCAACTGATTCGTGCGCAACCATTTAGAACTCAACCAGCCCGACAGCAGAACCCGCAAGGAAACCAGATGGTGACCACTAGCCGTGCTTGCTACGAATGCGGCAGCACGGATCACTTCAAAAGGAACTGCCCGAAACTGAATCAGGGAGGAAACGGGAGACAACTCGCGGGTCAGCCATCGGCGTCCAATCCGGCGCGAGGCCGGGCATTTGTGATGGGAGCGAACGAGGCGCGCCAGGACCCCAGCGTAGTGACAGGTACCTTCCTCGTCTCTGATCATTACGCTTCTGTATTATTTGATACAGGCGCCGATAGAAGTTTTGTCTCCGTTAGTTTCCTTTCGATAGCAAACCTTCCTATTGGTGAAACCATAGAACCCTACACCGTAGAGGTCGCTAACGGTAAAACCATGATAGTTAATCGGATTGTTCGGAATTGCCCTTTTATTCTAAGCGAACAGTCCTTCCTGATTGACTTGTTACCGGTAGAATTGGGTAGTTTTGACGTGATAGTGGGAATGGATTGGTTGGCACGTAATAGGGTAGAAATAAACTGTGAAAAGAAAACCGTCAAGATCCGGGTGTCGGATGACGAGGAGGTATTAGTGCAGGGAGAAAAATCCGGCACCATGATACCATTTATATCCCACCTCAAGGTGTTGAAATATATACGTCAGGGATGTGTGGCGTATCTAGCGAGCCTGACGGCCGCTGATTCTGAGGTACGCGAATTTCCACAAGTTTTTCCAAAGGAACTTCCTGGATTACCGCCAACCCGACAAGTCGAATTCAGAATCGACTTATTACCTCAAGCCGGCCCTGTTGCTAAGGCCCCCTACAGACTTGCACCGTCCGAGATGCAAGAACTATCCAACCAGTTGCAGGAATTGTTGGATAAGGGGTTTATACGTCCCAGTTATTCCCCGTGGGGTGCACCTGTACTATTTGTGAAAAAGAAGGACGGAAGCCTTCGAATGTGCATTGACTACAGGGAATTGAACAAATTAACCATCAAAAATAGATATCCTCTTCCCCGAATCGATGATTTGTTCGACCAACTACAAGGTGCGAGCTATTTCTCAAAAATTGATCTTAGATCGGGATACCACCAAGTTAGAATTCAAGAGGAGGATATTCCGAAAACCGCGTTTCGGACTCGCTACGGCCACTACGAATTTTTAGTTATGCCTTTTGGGCTAACAAATGCGCCAGCGGTGTTCATGGATCTCATGAACCGAGTCTGTAAACCCTATCTCGACAAGTTCGTCATTGTATTTATTGACGATATTTTGATATACTCGAAGAGTAAAGAGGAGCACGAGCAACACTTAAAGTTAGTTTTAGAGCTCCTGGATCAGGAGAAGTTATATGCAAAATTCTCCAAGTGTAACTTCTGGTTACAAGAGGTGCAATTTCTCGGTCATGTTATAAACCACCAAGCAATACACGTTGATCCGAGTAAGGTTGAAGCTATTAAGAATTGGCAAGCGCCTAAATCTCCGAAAGAAATCCGCCAATTCTTAGGCTTAGCTGGATATTATCGTCGATTTATAGAGAACTTTTCCAGCATCGCCCAACCTTTAACCCTCCTGACTCAAAAGGATCGGAAATATGAATGGGGTGAAGAGCAGGAAACGGCGTTTCAAACGCTAAAACAAAGATTGTGCCAAGCTCCAATCTTAAGTCTCCCCGACGGAGACGATGGATTTGTTGTATATTGTGACGCATCCCGTAAAGGGTTAGGATGCGTGTTAATGCAAAATAAAAAGGTCATAGCCTATGCGTCTCGACAGTTAAAAGTTCATGAGAAAAACTACACTACTCATGACTTGGAACTGGGAGCAGTCATCTTTGCACTTAAAATCTGGAGACACTATCTCTACGGTACAAAGTGCACCATATTCACTGATCATAAAAGTTTGCAACACATATTCGATCAGAAAGAACTGAATATGAGGCAACGAAGATGGGTCGAGTTGCTGAGTGACTATGACTGTGACATACGATATCACCCCGGCAAGGCTAACGTTGTAGCCGATGCCTTGAGTAGAAAGGATCGAGTCAAGCCACTACGTGTGCGAGCGTTGGGAATGATAGTCCAGTCGAACCTTTCAGATTTGATTCGAGTCGCTCAACGCGAGGCGTTGAAAGAGGGCCAATTGGTTAAAGAAGGACTTTACGGGAATGAGAAGAATTTCGAACAGCGTGTGGACGAAATTCTTTATTTCAAAAATCGGATGTGGATCCCGACCCTCCATGACCTTCGTTATTTGATCATGGATGAAGCACATAAATCGAAATATTCCATACATCCGGGATCAGATAAAATGTACAAGGATGTGAAAGAATTTTACTGGTGGCCAGGAATGAAAAAGGATATAGCCACATACGTCGGCAAGTGTACGACGTGTGCGAGGGTTAAGGCGGAGCACCAGAAACCTTCGGGAATGTTGCAACAACCGGAAATTCCGGAATGGAAGTGGGAGCAGATCACAATGGATTTTGTGACACACCTCCCCAAGACACCCCGAGGTCATGATGCGATTTGGGTAATCGTGGATCGATTAACCAAATCGGCACATTTTATTCCAATTAAGAATACTTTTAACACTGAGAGACATGCGCAAATTTATATAAATGAAATAGTGTCTCGTCATGGCATCCCCATCTCGATCATCTCCGATAGGGATAGCCATTTCACCTCCAAACTTTGGCAAGCTGTCCAAGAAGCATTGGGAACACGTATTGACCTAAGCACAGCTTACCACCCTCAGACCGATGGTCAGTCTGAGAGGACCATTCAAACTTTGGAGGATTTGCTTCGTGCTTGCGTACTGGACTTTAAGGGAAATTGGGATCAACATCTCCCACTCGTTGAATTTTCCTATAATAACAGTTATCACAGCAGTATAAAGGCAGCACCTTATGAAGCATTGTATGGGCGGAAGTGCCGATCACCACTTTGCTGGTCTGAAGTGGGTGACCCGCAGATCATTAGATCGGATCTGGTCCAGGAGACGACCAGCAAGATTCTTGAAATTAAGAACAACCTAAAAGCCGCGCGGGACCGGCAGAAGAGTTATGCCGATACCCGTCGAAAACCGTTGTCATTTGAGAAGGGTGAAAAAGTATATTTGAAAGTATCACCCTGGAAAGGAGTGGTCAGGTTTGGAAAGACGGGGAAGTTGGCCCCTAGATATATTGGACCATTCATTATTACTGCAAAGATCGGTCCGGTAGCTTACCGACTAGAACTGCCTGAGGAACTAAGTGCAGTTCATAACGTGTTTCATGTGTCGAATTTGAAAAGATGTCTAGCGGATGAGACATCGGTGTTACCCTTAGAGGGTGTGCAAATAAGTGATAGGCTCAACTTCGTAGAGAAGCCCATCGAAATAGTGGACGGTAAGATCAAGCAACTTAGACACAATAAGATCTCGTTGGTCAAAGTTAGATGGAATTCGCAACGAGGCCCAGAATTTACTTGGGAACGAAAGGATGAATTTCGGAAGAAATACCCCCACCTATTTCCTCAAAAGGAAGTAGTGGACGCGTAAAATTTCGAGGACGAAATTTTTATAACGGGGGGAGAATGTAACGATTCCGGCAAATCCAGGTATACCCTAGCCGGAATATACTATTTACGTGTCATTTAAATATTGATTATATGTGTTATAGTACATATATACGAGTATATATGATTCATAGTACGAATCATACTCAATTATATAGTGAATCGTATTGGAATTACAATTAACCAATGAACGATTATTGAAACCCGAATGAATCGGGAATTACATTATAGACGAAGTATATAATGTTTAGTGATGTTTACGAGGTATGAATGCTTCGGGATAGGTGAATTATAGCACAGAAAAAGGATTTCGATTTAATGGTACGTCGGTACGCTAAACGAAACCTATAACACCAAATCAAGCAAGAGACGATCAATCAAGCCGAAAAAGATGCGTGATTATTAATAATATGATGTTTTAATGTCATGATTTAAGTTTTTAAAGTTTTTAAGTCGGTTTTATGTAAATTTTATTTTGACCCGAAAAACGACCATTCTATGCTCGTTTTAAGCCGAATTACGAGTTTAAACGAGAAACGAACCGAGCCAGATTATCCACAACATTATCCGGATTGCGTAATCCGAATATGTGGCTTAGAATGAATGTGTGGGACCCACCCCACCCATTACTTTGGACCGATCGGCCCTAGGGGGTATTATTTACCTCACTTTTTCTTTTTTATCCATCAAACAAACAAGAATTCTCTCAAATCCTTCAAGTGTTCATCCAAATTCTTGAGTTTTTAACCAAGATCTTCAAGGTATATACATAATTTGAGGCTTAAATCTTGTTTTTTTATTTCATAATTCTTGAGAAAAGGAAGTTTTATGTGAAAAATGGGTGAAAACCCGAGATGAAACCGATTCTCGTGTGATCAAAGGATGTATACAAGTTATACAAAGGATTTTGATCCAAGTAATTAGTTAAAAGAGTTTAGAATGAAATTTTACGGTTAAAATCTTGTGAAAATGAGTTTTCATGTGAAAGATGGGTGAAAACCCGAGATGGAACCGACTCTTGCATGATCAAGAGATGTATACATGTTATACAAGGGATCTTGGTCCAAGAAAGGAGTAAAAAGAGTCGAGAACGGATTTTTACGGTCAAAATCGTTGTTTTGATGTTTTAACCGACACTAGGAAAGTAATGGCTTGATTGTGGGTATAACTTGCTTGGTGTGGTGTTGATGTGCTTGTAAGTGTTGTATCTAGCGGCTAGCAAAGGCTAGAAACCGAGATCCTTGCGATCTAAAGCTAGAAAACACAAAATAGTTCGGTTTTCGTGTGTTTATGAAAAATGGACAGATTTACGTGTGCTTAGAGTCGGGTCACTAAATTTCACAGAGATGATCTACACATGAAAATATGAGATCTGTGAATTTTTGGTAATTTTTGGATAAAAGATGAATATTTGGTGAATTTAATGCTCGGTTTTGGCCAAAAATAGTGAAAAATAGCAAAACATGATGAAAAATTCCGGAAAATTTAAGATAAGCTTTTTATAACATATAAAAGTCACCCACAAAATTTGAGCTCAGTTGGAAAAGTCTAAGTAGGCTTTTCGGTGAAACGAGTTCTAGGGCTTTCTAGCTCGGTTTTGGGTGAAAATGGCTTGAAAAATAAGTTTTAAATTCTGGAAAAATTCCAGAAAGTTATGAGGATGATAGAGATCATCCCAGAAAAATTTGGGAATTTTCTAAAGTGTTTTGGTATTTTTGATATATTTAGTATTTTAATAAGATTTAAAAATAGATAAATAAATGTAAATATAGGAAAATAAATCTGGGAAAATTCCAGAAAGTTATGAGGATGATAAAGATCATCCCAGAAAAATTTGGGAATTTTCTAAAGTGTTTTGGTATTTTTGATATATTTAGTATTTTAATAAGATTTAAAAATAGATAAATAAATGTAAATATAGGAAAATAAATCTGGGAAAATTCCAGAAAGTTATGAGGATGATAAAGATCATCCCAGAAAAATTTGGGAATTTTCTAAAGTGTTTTGGTATTTTTGATATATTTAGTATTTTAATAAGATTTAAAAATAGATAAATAAATGTAAATATAAGAAAATAAATCTGGAAAATTTTTACAAAATTCCTTACTGTCAAATTTAGTTTTGTGCAAAATTTCAAGACCCGAGACTAATCGGGTAATTATTTGTGCTAAAAAGAACATAAAAACAAGTTTTTAAAGCTTAAAACGTGTAAACCGGCAAAGTTCGCATAAGCGAGCTGACTGGTACATGAAAACTCTAAAAATGGACTATTTCATAAATCTAAGTAAATTAAGTAAAAATAAATCATCCGAAAATAATTCGGATGATTTGGGTAATTTTACCCGATTTTACCGTTTCCGGCACCGAAATGACGGAAACGGGCCCCACGGCCAAACGGGGTGTCAAACCGAGCTATAATTTCATCACCTTAACTAAATTGACTGTCAAACTCTAAGCAATGTCACAATCTTAGTCCTTAGAAGTGTCACGGGGTTAACATAGTCCCCGAATCGAGTACAGTACTGGGTTAACAATGTTCCCAGATGTACCGATTGATACGTATTTAAGTTATGGGAATTATATAGTAACGACTAGATATTATATTACAGATCCAGGCACGTAGCTGTTCCTTATATTACTCACCGACTCACAGAAAGGTGAGTTTTCACGAGCCCCTTTTAATGAATTTTTTAATTATATTTTCCCGGGGCGGAAAACATGTCTTATTTAAAGTATTTAAGTACATACCGATCGTATGGAAATACTTGTACATTTATATATATATGATCTGATGCACAGAATATATAAAATGTTTATCATGTGTTATGGTTCTGGGGTAACATAGTTCCCAGGGGTTATTATTGTTCTGGGGTAACATAGTTCCCAGGGGTTATTATTGTTCTGGGGTAACATAGTTCCCAGGGGTTGTTATTGTTCTGGGGTAACATAGTTCCCAGGGGTATTTATTGTTCTGGGGTAACATAGTTCCCAGGGGTTGTTATTGTTCTGGGGTAACATAGTTCCCAGGGGTTGTTATTGTTCTGGGGTAACATAGTTCCCAGGGGTATTTATTGTTCTGGGGTAACATAGTTCCCAGGGGTTATTATTGTTCTGGGGTAACATAGTTCCCAGGAAGTTAAATGAAATGTTCTGGGGTGACATAGTTCCCAGCATGATTATATTGTTAATAAATGATTATTAAAATGATTTGTCAGTGTTTATTTAAATTAGTGAAACTCACCAACTATTCGTAGTTGACCCGTTTTCTTTACATGTTTTCTAGGTATGCCCAAGTTGGAATGATTGATATGTGCTTAACTATCTGTGCTACCTGTTGGAAGCTTGCTGCCCTATGTTTTGTAATGAATTTATTAATGTCTTATCGGTAAAATATGTGTGTAACACCTAGACAGTAATGAAACTCGCAACAATGTAATATGTTATAAATTAATGTAGTGGTATTTTCCTTATAAGCAATGCTGTTGATATCAGATGTGTCTGTGGCATCCCGTGTACGTTTCCGCTGCGGTTACGGGGTGTTACAAGAACCTTGATATAACGTTTTTACGGTTTAAAAGTTCGGTTTGAAACCTTAACCGAAACCCTAATTAACAAGGCTGGACTATGGATAATTTATACTTGGTTTTGTATTATATGATATGTAGATATAGTGACTTTGTGACCCAAGACCCGTATAGTCAATAAAATCACCAAAAACTATCAAAAACCGACCTATTGAAAACCGACAAGGTAATTACCATATTACTCGTTTATTGGTTGCTTGTACTTTGATTGTGACTTTATTGTTTTGAGGTTGTGAACTTTGCAGGGACAATATGGATCATATAATTTAGTCCCTGTTAAAATTTGGTAATTTTTCGATACACGGAGAATATTTGGCGAATTTACTACCGTTTATTAGCGTATAATTATGAAAAATAATTAAACTTCTTGAAAAACCATGAAATTTGGTTTGAAACTTCAGAATGTTAATTTAAGATGACTGGTAACCTTTGGGATCATTTGGACATTCCTAAGTATAGTTTGTGCAATCTCCTTTTACTTGGGTTTCAACAGCCAAAAAATGCACAAACGGATATTTTGTTCAAAGAATTAGGTTCTGGGAATTTTACAAGGGTTATTTTATGGTATTGTGACCACTTAGAAAAATTATTGGATTTTTTGTGAATCGCTTGGTATAAACGGGTTACTTACCGGTTAATTATAACACATAAAATGAATTTTTATAAATAAATAATTAAGTATGAAAATCTAAAAATATTTTTATAAAATTCTACATATTTTAATTTATTTTTATAAAAATTCTCATAATTTATATAATTACATATATAGTTATGATTAATTGACGATATAAATTATATATGTTTTAACAAAACCGGCAGTTTGGTGTTTAACAAACTAACGGGTTTGCCAAAATGTCAAAAGTGGTCAAATATCATAGTTTTGGATGAATTTGATAAAAATAAACTTTTTACGAGATTTTCGGACAATTCGGGTGGATTGTACGCGTTTTGTATAATCGAACCCGTATGAAAACGAAAATGAACCATGCGATCAATCCAGACACCGAAACATTAAACTTCTTTTATAAATCAAATCATTTTATCAAAATATATGCCTACTTAAGTTTTTGTGATCTTACTTATTTTCGAAATGCGTAAACGATCAACTTGGCCAGGCACGGAAAACGGTGAAACTGAGTCAAATCTGGTTTTAAGCATTTCATAACGTACAACGTCGCAATCTAAGACTACTGACATGTTCTGGGCGTAACAGCTTGTCACACCCCGACTTAGGGCCTAGGCGTGTGACCAATAGTCGGTACATGTTTTGTAAATATATCAGAGTTTAGCGGAAGTCTTTTATTTATAATAAAATATTAATATACTTTTTAAATTAGAATTTAATTGTAAATAAAAAAACATTTAATTATTTGGAAAGCTTCTCGAATAATACATATTCGAGGGTTTGATTTATAAACCTTGTTTGATTTTAGAAAACTTGTTTAAATTTGTTTGCAATATTTTAATAATTTAAAACTGAGTCATCTCTACCATTGTGAGCATCTATCTTCTTGGATGGCTATAATTCCTTGCTACATGTGCTAACTTTATTTCCTGAAATATTTGGGGGGGGAGGGATACGTCAGCGATTTGCTAATGAATCGTTGACTCTAAAAACATTTTATAAATCTTTCTTTGACTAACAAGATAGTTTTCTTGAACACACTAAGCAGAAATGTCTTATTATTTCTGGGATTTGTACCCCTTGCCATACACACACAATTTCGGTTCTCCGGGAGTTGACAGCCTCTGGAGAACTTTTATTATGATATCTAGCTTGCGGTCACGTAGCCTTGATTGATAAACTAGATTAAGTAATTATGTTTGGATCCAGACACATGTGTACTCGGTCTGAGTTTTGCTTTTATTCTCTATCTTGTATTTTAATAGGGATCATGAAATCACATAAATTTTGATTTGAATTTCTTTGTTTAAGATAAACAACCTGTTTATCTTGACTGATTGATAAAGGTTTAACGTATTCACCTGTGACTGTCTGTTTTGAATGATGTGGTGATCTCGTTTGAAAACCTTTGTGAATGAATGAATGATTGACCTATAATGAAATAGGTTTATATAAATACACGGATCGTCTCTTAATCCGGCTACAGACCTCTAGTTTGGTTTTGATATCTTAAATCTTGATTGATCATTTGTTTGTATAAAATATATTGGACATGAATTCCTTTCCTTTATTTGCAAATCATGTACTATGTTTCTTCTTTAAGAAGAAATGTTTATGATATGTTTCTTTTCAAGAAGAAACGCCATTTATCTATAACCTTTGTATGTTAAGTCTTATGTTTCTTAATAATAAAGAAACACTATTTTGACTATAACTTTTGTATATAAACTTTTACTTTTCTTTAAGCATTTCAACTATATCTTTTGTATGTAAAAGCTTAGGTTTCTTAATCACGAAGAAACTATATTTTTGTTATAACCTTTGTTTATATAATTTTGTAATTCTTAATCATAAAGAAATCTTTATTTAATTGTTACCTTTTTATTTTGATCAAGGTCTAGGCTATACCCCCGACTAGGGTCTAAGCCTTTGGAATAATAATATTTTATTTGGGCAGAACCCCTACCTTGCTTACCTTAATAATTACCTAGACTTTCTACAGCACTTCCGCACTTGCACGAATGTCGGGGTATTCTTGATCTATTTTTCTTGGCACGTAATCGAGGCAACAATCGGGAGTCGCCTGTAAGGCCCCGAACCCGGTGACCCTACTTTAGCGTCGGATTTACTCATAAACACAGTTCTTCAAATCAGAGTTTATTAAAACTTTTCGCGGAACATAAAACGTCAATCATTTGTTACAAAACATTAAATCTTTTCTTTGATACCATAACACAAAACTTTATATTTAAAACATCTTTACTTCTTTCTTCAGATGCCAGCCGTTCAATCCATGCCGTGTGTCATCCTCATGCTAACTCTATAATCAGCTCACCTGCGTGCATATTAAAAGTCAGCTACGCTGAGTGAGTTCTAGTTAATCGAACGCCATACAATACATACACATACATACATATCCGTAGATACATATCCATACTTCACTAGTTACCCTTCTGTTCTATATTCATACAAGCTATCATACATACATACATATATACATACATACATATCTACAATCACTAACCTCAGTCTACCGAGAGTACGTTCATAGTTCACCGTCTATACCTGTACTCAAGGTCGTGAACACGTACAAGGTTCGCAGTCCTTACCTATGTTCACCATTTATGGTACGTACAAGGATCGCGGTCCTTCCCTATACCATAGTACATCTACAACACGTACAAGGTTCACAGTCCTTCCCTATGTTGCAACCTAATTCATAGCACGTACGAGGTTCGCAGTCCTCCCCTATGCTACCAATACAGCACGTATAAGGTTCACAGTCCTTTCCTATGCTGCAACCTAATTCATAGCACGTACGAGGTTCGCAGTCCTCCCCTATGCTACAAATACAGCACGTATAAGGTTCACAGTCCTTTCCTATGCTGCAACCTAATTCATAGCACGTACGAGGTTCGCAGTCCTCCCCTATGCTACAAATACAGCACGTATAAGGTTCACAGTCCTTTCCTATGCTGACGCCTATCTACATTACGTATAAGGTTCGCAGTCCTTATCTACGTTTACATATATCATCTACTTCACGTATAAGGCTCGCAGTCCTTAACTACGCCATCACCAGCCGAGTCTATGTCTGACAGAAACTAGAGGGATTTGCCATCCTAACTTACTATGTCGAACGTAGAACTCACATGCCATTCGTGTACCTGTATACACATACTTACATTATAACATAAGAACACTCTAGGCATTCTTTACCTCATTCATTTAACAACCATACCCTTGTCGTTACGTGCAATATCCGAAGATCGTTCACGCCCCGACAAGTATTCATTTGAAATATTCATACATCTTCGATATATAATATTCGTACCTTTATTTTTAACCTGACAGTACGCGCAATATCCGAAGATCGTTCGCGTACCGACAAACAATCATTCATATCTATCACACATATCACATATGACATACACTTATCTCTTAGGATAAATGTATTAACAACACATCGAGTATGCACACAGCCCCGAAAACATAACAAGGAATGGGGCTAGAAACTCACCTGAATTCTGCTTCTTTTTCTGATAGCTGTAAATCCCTTCTCTAACTGAGCTCGGCTGACTGTACAAGTTACACGTATCAATACTCGTCTGATCTAATCCGGTGGCCTAGTATTAGCTTACTTTAACTTATCGCTTTATAATTTATTTTCTAACCAAACTTGGCTTTAAGCGAAGTTAACCCTCGGGCGAACTTAGCTCTAGGCGAAGTTAAACCTCGGGCGAACTTGGCTTCAGGCGAAGTTAAACCTGAGGCGAACTTGGCTTCAGGCGAAGTTAAACCTCGGGCGAACTTGGCTTCAGGCGAAGTTAAACCTGAGGCGAACTTGGCTTCAGGCGAAGTTAAACCTCGGGCGAACTTGGCCGTAGGCGAAGTTATCCTTAGGCGAACTTGGCCGTAGGCGAAGTTACGCTTGAAGGCGAAGTTACGCTTGAAGGCGAAGTTCATCAGGCGAACTTAATCTTGCAGGCGAAGTTATCGCGCTGCAGATCTGTTTGCCCATAACTCCTTCGTTTCTTAGCCAAATAACTCGATTTTGGTACCCACGGAATCGTATGATCGACGCCTACAAATCCCAACCATCAAATCGGCCTAAAATCGACGTTTTAGGGGTCCGATTTGGGCAGTTTGGGTTTCGGGTCCGGTTAACCCATCCAATCCTAACCATTTTCAGTAATATTGGCTTTGTTGGATTTGTTCTTACCTTACCAACTCAGATCTATCAACAAAATCTCGGGTCTCGGCTTCGAATCTTGATCGGTTAGAATGTGTGTTTTGAGTGTGTGAAGAAATAGATGTAAATGAAAGATATTTTGGGATTTTGGGGGTATTTATATCTCTGAAATCCCATTCTCATTTAACCCATCTCAATTAATCCAAATCCATAACCAACGTCCATTACCCGACACTAGCCCGACCCATACCAACTCCTATTCTTTTATTTATTTCCTGATAACCCGAGTAAACTTTCCCTCTATTATTAAGTAATATAATTAATATTATCTTGAAATTTCGGGATGTTACAAGTCTTCCCTCCTTAAAGAGGTTTCGTCCCCGAAACCTAACTTATTCCCTATAAAAGGAAAACTTCTTATATTTACACGCTTTATTGAATCGCCTTCGTTTTCTGTGTTACCCTTCTTACTTCCGACCTTGCAGTCATCGAATGGTGGTCTTGTGTATTAGCTATTTAAGGTAGCTTGTCCATGAGGCCCTCGATGTACCAAGTCTCGTTTCGATCTTTAAGAGGCTTTGTCTTATATCATATTAATGCTAAAGCCTAAGTCGACACTCTATCACAACACGTCAATTTATCATGACTAACATGCATTCAGACAATTCGTACCATAATTAACAACACAAACATCATCACTCAAGGAACTATTTAGTACAAGGATAGCAAGGCTAACAGGTAATAACAGTGGCCAGCTGTGACTAGCTGATCACGTTGCTTTCCGTGTCCTATTCGCTTCCCTTTATGAGTCTATTTGTGCTGGTTCTACTTAAGCAGTTAGTCAAATCAAACAATCAATTACTTCTATCCCTATCGTTCACATATCTTTTCTTTCTCATTAACATATATCATTTATTCATACACTTTACCTTTACTGATCTTGCTTGAGCGACACATGGCATTCTTGAACTGGCATCTTCTTTCCTTTCTTACTTAAATCCCATTTTCTGTTCGAGTCTAAGCATGTAGGATGCTTAAATCTCTCGAACTTATGCTCTGATACCAACTTGTAAGGCCCCGAACCCGGTGACCCTACTTTAGCGTTGGATTTACTCATAAACACAGTTCTTCAAATCAGAGTTTATTAAAACTTTTCGCGGAATATAAAACGTCAATCATTTGTTACAAAACATTAAATCTTTTCTTTGATACCATAACACAAAACTTTATATTTAAAACATCTTTACTTCTTTCTTCAGATGCCAGCCGTTCAATCCATGCCGTGTGTCATCCTCATGCTAACTCTATAATCAGCTCACCTGCGTGCATACTAAAAGTCAGCTACGCTGAGTGAGTTCTAGTTAATCGAACGCCATACAATACATAAACATACATACATATCCGTAGATACATATCCATACTTCACTAGTTACCCTTCTGTTCTATATTCATACATGCTATCATACATACATACATACATATCTACAATCACTAACCTCAGTCTACCGAGAGTACGTTCATAGTTCACCGTCTATACCTGTACTCAAGGTCGTGAACACGTACAAGGTTCGCAGTCCTTACCTATGTTCACCATTTATGGTACGTACAAGGATCGAGGTCCTTCCCTATACCATAGTACATCCACAACACGTACAAGGTTCACAGTCCTTCCCTATGTTGCAACCTAATTCATAGCACGTACGAGGTTCGCAGTCCTCCCCTATGCTACCAATACAGCACGTATAAGGTTCACAGTCCTTTCCTATGCTGCAACCTAATTCATAGCACGTACGAGGTTCGCAGTCCTCCCATATGCTACAAATACAGCACGTATAAGGTTCACAGTCCTTTCCTATGCTGCAACCTAATTCATAGCACGTACGAGGTTCGCAGTCCTCCCCTATGCTACAAATACAGCACGTATAAGGTTCACAGTCCTTTCCTATGCTGACGCCTATCTACATTACGTATAAGGTTCGCAGTCCTTATCTACGTTTACATATATCATCTACTTCACGTATAAGGCTCGCAGTCCTTAACTACGCCATCACCAGCCGAGTCTATGTCCGACAGAAACTAGAGGGATTTGCCATCCTAACTTACTATGTCGAACGTAGAACTCACATGCCATTCGTGTACCTGTATACACATACTTACATTATAACATAAGAACACTCTAGGCATTCTTTACCTCATTCATTTAACAACCATACCCCTTGTCGTTACGTGCAATATCCGAAGATCGTTCACAGCCCCGACAAGTATTCATTTGAAATATTCATACATCTTCGATATATAATATTCGTACCTTTATTTTTAACCTGACAGTACGCGCAATATCCGAAGATCGTTCGCGTACCGACAAACAATCATTCATATCTATCACACATATCACATATGACATACACTTATCTCTTAGGATAAATGTATTAACAACACATCGAGTATGCACACAGCCCCGAAAACATAACAAGGAATGGGGCTAGAAACTCACCTGAATTCTGCTTCTTTTTCTGATAGCTGTAAATCCCTTCTCTAACTGAGCTCGGCTGACTGTACAAGTTACACGTATCAATACTCGTCTGATCTAATCCGGTGGCCTAGTATTAGCTTACTTTAACTTATCGCTTTATAATTTATTTTCTAACCAAACTTGGCTTTAAGCGAAGTTAACCCTCGGGCGAACTTAGCTCTAGGCGAAGTTAACCTTAGGCGAACTTGGCTTCAGGCGAAGTTAAACCTTAGGCGAACTTGGCTTCAGGCGAAGTTAAACCTCGGGCGAACTTGGCTTCAGGCGAAGTTAAACCTGAGGCGAACTTGGCTTCAGGCGAAGTTAAACCTCGGGCGAACTTGGCTTCAGGCGAAGTTAAACCTAAGGCGAACTTGGCTTCAGGCGAAGTTAAACCTTAGGCGAACTTGGCTTCAGGCGACGTTAAACCTCGGGCGAACTTGGCCGTAGGCGAAGTTATCCTTAGGCGAACTTGGCTGTAGGCGAAGTTACGCTTGAAGGCGAAGTTACGCTTGAAGGCGAAGTTCATCAGGCGAACTTAATCTTGCAGGCGAAGTTATCGCGCTGCAGATCTGTTTGCCCATAACTCCTTCGTTTCTTAGCCAAATAACTCGATTTTGATACCCACGGAATCGTATGATCGGCGCCTACAAATCCCAACCATTAAATCGGCCTAAAATCGACGTTTTAGGGGTCCGATTTGGGCAGTTTGGGTTTCGGGTCCGGTTAACCCATCCAATCCTAACCATTTTCAGTAATATTAGCTTTGTTGGATTTGTTCTTACCTTACCAACTCAGATCTATCAACAAAATCTCGGGTCTCGGCTTCGAATCTTGATCGGTTAGAATGTGTGTTTTGAGTGTGTGAAGAAATAGATGTAAATGAAAGATATTTTGGGATTTTGGGGGTATTTATATCTCTGAAATCCCATTCTCATTTAACCCATCTCAATTAATCCAAATCCATAACCAACGTCCATTACCCGACACTAGCCCGACCCATACCAACTCCTATTCTTTTATTTATTTCCTGATAACCCGAGTAAACTTTCCCTCTATTATTAAGTAATATAATTAATATTATCTTGAAATTTCGGGATGTTACATCGCCGATTCGTGCAAGTACTTCGAGGTAGAATGTCAGATTATTTTATGGTGGCACGCACTTCAAGGAAACGTCGGGTATTTGGCACTGGTTACGAGGTTCGGCATACCAAACGATGATCGGCACGCAAAACGATGTAGAGAGAGAAAGTGATTCTAGAGATAGTGGAATTTTGGTGTGAAATGAATGTGCCATGACCCTCCTATTTATAGCTGAAAACGGGACCCATCGCGATACCCGATGGACCCTTCCTTATGGTCGTCACGTATCACGATGACTCATGATACTAAAAAACTGCCACTTGTCGCCACGTGGCCTTACACGTCTGCCATGTGGCCTGCTACATCTGCCACATGTCACCCGGATGTGACACGTGTTGATGCATCAACACAGACCATCGCGTATCGCGATGGCTCTTTGGCTATGTCCATCATGTATCGTGATGGGTCAATAAATCAGAATTTTATTTTTAAATCCCTTTACTTTTACTAATTTTGTTATATTTGGATCGAAATTTTGGGGATGTTACATCCTCCCCACCTTGGAATGAATCTCGTCCTCGAGATTCATTGTGAGTGATTCCTTGTTCATCGATTTTCTATCAGACTTTTTCTAACCTGTTGCTTAAGCTTAACTTGAACTTTTTGAAAGGTTGAAATTTATGATTTGTTGTTAACTCACATTTTTGGATGATGTATTCAGTTAATAGTTAAAAATATCATAAGTAACTGTAAATTGCTAAGCACAGTGGCCAGTTGTGTTTAACTATTTAATTTACCTTTGTATTCTAAACATTTACTGATGTTAACAAGATCGTTTCTTGGATTCAGTCTATCGAATCTTTTTTTTAATTAACTCATCTTGATACCTTTCAAGACTTTTGAGTAATAGCATTCTTTACTTTATGATCTTGACGGATTCTTTCCGTTTATGTCCATCAATCATTTCTTTGAACTTTTGAAGTTCGGATAATTGATCTTCTTGGAGTAGACATATTCTTAAGTCTTAGTTTAATTTATTCTCTTTATTTTTACAGATAAACATAGTTTCTTGTATTTATAAATTTTAACTATCTCTTTCCTAAGCATTCTTGTGTAAAGACACGATCTGTATGCTAATATTTTTCCTTATATACATTAGGGAGTTAAATTCCCTTATAGAAATTCAAAAATTCTCGTTCAATAACGAGATTACAAACTGTTTACAAGAGTTAACTAAACTGTTAGTTATTTCTAATGCCTTTGGATCTTTAACATTCATTTGGCATACTGTTGTCTTCTTCTACTCTTGATTGTCGGATGCATCTTGTGTGTTTAACATATTAATCTTAGCTTTTCCTTTCTTAGCACCGCTTTCACTTGCATTACTTGTCTTATTCGGACATTTTGAGCTGAAGTGTCTGTTTTCTCCACAGCTAAAACATACAACTGTTTTCCTTCTGCAATCGTCTTCCGAATGACCGAGTTTCTTGCAAAGGTTGCATCCATAAGGTTATACATTTTATATTTTCCACATATGTATGTATATGGTGGGTGTCATTAAAGAACTATTAAATTATTTAAAAACTTAAAAGAAATCCTTGAAAACTAATATTTTTTATAAAAAAAAGTATGTTTATATTAATGTGTGTAGTTTTATCATTTTTTATATCTATATTTACGATTACAATTTTGAAAATTAGTTCTTATACATATTTGTGTTTTTTTACACATATGTAAATTTGTTAGTACATAAATTTTACATATATAAACTTGTGATTGATATACGTATTAAAAAAATTAATATAAAATATGATAAAACTACTCTTAAATAATGTTAACAAATATAAAAATAAAAAAATGTTTAATTGTTAAGAGTTTCGAAAAGTTAACGTTTTTAGAGTTCTTAAATGATACCAACTATATAATGGTGGTGTGTTAGGTAAGGGTGAAGATTGAAGATGAAGGTGGATCATTCCTCTTATTTTCTATTTTCTATTTTTCTTTTTTATTTAATAAATATTATAATTAAAAGTTATATTTTAAACTATAACATTCACACAATAAAATAAAATGCATATATTAAATTGTGGAAGGATTACATTAATTAAAAGACTACAAGTCATATAATAAAAAAACTAGAAGAAAAAAAGAACTAATAAAATCTAAACATAAAAAATAGAAAGTTATCTTATATTTTTTTTTCGATTTTTCGTTTCAAAGCAAGATCAACTCGAGCTCTTCTCCGTGAAATTGGCTAATATCTCACTTTAAGACATCAAAATCTTTCCGCTCGGATTCGTCTTTCCACTCGGCCTTCATTAAACGAACTTTTTCATGTTTGATCTCGGTCATCTCATCGCTTATTTTTTGCTCTATTTTCAATTTCCTCAACTTTTCCCATTCGATCCCGACTGTGCTTTACCTAATAACGTATAAATAAAACTAAAATATAAAACTATATTTATCAAATTTTAATTATCGAGATCGTTAAAAAATTAGAATGAAAACAATACCATTCGACGTATTCTCGCTTTCAATAATGCCAAAACGACTTCTTCGACGGAATTCCACATGACACCCTTCTCTTTAACCGGCGGTTCAACGGTTTCTTTAGTTGCTTGCTTTTTCGACTTCTTCTTCGCGAGTTTGGTTTCTAGCACAACCTCGTGAACATCTTCTTCGATTTTGAACGGTTTGGCTTGAACTGCCTTGTCGTTCTAGGTATGCGGTATACTTAAGCCATTCGCCAAAAGGTAAAACCGAACCTTGCGTTACCTTTGGGATGGGGTGAAAGGGTGGATCCATTTTTGGCTCCCGTCACGCGTGAACTGAAGATGGGAAGGGTGGTGTTCCATGGCCCCATGCAAATGAGGAACCGGCCACGTAGGACCATTCCGTGACGGGGGCTAAGGTAAACCTCAGCTAAACTATTGATTTAGTGGAATAATGTTCACCTCATAAATATAGATTATGAGTTTAAATCCTTCCAAGTGTAACATAAATATGTAATTTTAGTTTAAAAAAATAGACAACTAGGGTAGAGGTGCACAAATCGGGTTTTTTCTAATACCCGGGTTCCGGTATGGAACCGGTTTCGGGTATGATAAGGGGAAAATCGGGTATTGAGAGAAATCGGGTAGAGTATTGAGGAGAAAAACTCAACCGTATGTACCCGGGTAGGGTATGATCAGGTTTGGGTATTTGAACCGGGTACAACCGGGTATTAATACCCGATTTTGAATTTGTAATTTTTTATACATTTTTCATATTGTTTAAAATTTAAATTTGCTTTGTAATTTATAAAAATAATTAAACTATATTACAAAAACCATAAATCCACTTAATTACAAAATATTCACTTAGTATTATGCAATTTACAAAAACTTAAACATAAAAGTTGTGAAGTAAACATAAATATATAATATAAAAACTCATGTATTACTCCGGGTATTAGAAAATTGGTATCGGGTATCGGGTATAACCGGGTATGGGTATAGGGTATAACCGGGTCCGGGTATTTACGGGTATAAATCGGGTGCGGTTCTGGATACAGGTATTGACCTCAAAATGCATACACTATCCATACCCTACGGGTAGGGTCGGTTCCGGTTTCGGGTATGGGTTTTTTGTGCACCTCTAAACTAAGGTAGATTTAATGAATGAAAAAAATAAAAGTAGAGAGAACGTGGAAGTATCTTGAAATGACCCTTCTTTTTTAATTTCTTTTCCCTTTCTTCTTTTTTGCTTGCTAGTTATATATATAGCTGCTTGGCCTATCAGTTATTGATTCATCATCTTCTTCTCTCGATTCCTTACCCTGATCCCATCGGGTATGTATGGATCTGAATATATTTTAGTAATGAGTGGAAGCATGCATCTACTCGATCTTCTTTTGATTTCTTCCATATGAATTTTAGTGTTTTAATTAATTGTTCTAATCTTGTAGTAAATTGTGTGCATCCTTCATGTGAAGACATCTCTTCAAGTTTCCATCCAATCTATCATAGCTCAGTTTTGGAGTACTATTACAAGTTAGTACCTCATTTGTATTCATAAACGCTTAAGTTTGAATTGCATATACGAATTGCTATCAAATCTATCGATCGACTCATTCATTTTCGTATATTCAACTTAAGATTTTAACACGTTTTATTTATGAAGTTAGTTATTTATGAAGTTAGGAAAAAAAAAGGGTTAATCAACTTAAGATTTTAACACGTTTATTTGGATATACATGTTTTCAACTCTCCCATTCTACCATCTATTATGGATTTATTCATCTAGGAAAACTTCTCGTTTGTTAAAGCATTCACGTCTCGTTCTTTATCTCTATCTATACAATTTAACCAAAAAAAAATCTATAAAATTTGTTTAATTTTCAAAAACAACTAACATCTCATACATGTCTTTCCTCACAAAAGCATTTTTTTTTATCATTTTTCATTTTGTTTCTCGTAAACTATTTATAAAAAGATATAATTACAAAATTTTGTTCTTTAAACACACGTAATTTATGGATTAGATCCCTTAAAAAGTTTATTTGTAGATGGTGTCATTTATATGACATGTTTGTTTGATTTTCGTCCTTTTAACTAACTGGCATCCAAAACCCCGTTAAGACTTGGCATGTGAGGGCATTTAAGTATTTTTACGCATACTATTTAAGTATTTATAATTAAAATAAAAAAAATTAAATATATTATTAGAAAAAGAAACTAAATAAAAATTTGTTAAACAAAAATCCCGTTAAGTCTTGGCATGTTTTGATTAACAGAGTTTTTAGATGACATTTAGTATAAAGGATAAAACGTGTATGTATTTTTCATATAAAGGACACCGCCCGCAAATAAATTTTTTAAAGGACATGACCAATAAATCGCATATATTTAAAGGACAAAATTTGCAATTCTTTCTTTATAAAAGTTTGACTTTGGGTCTCTATTAACTCTAAAAACATGTGTCAGAGATTTCTAAATTATATGGTGTGATTCTGACTTATGAGTAGCTGCGAGTAGAGGAAAAAGAAAATGTTGTATGGGAAAGTTAAATCTAGGGTTTCATTGTTCATAACGTTTAATTTTAAATATTTTCTAAAAGTGGTTGTAAGTAAAAAAGAGAGAAAATATAATGATAAAGGAATAAAAATTATTATTTAATTAAACAGAAGAGTGAAAATACAGTGGTTTTTAATGTATTTATATGATATATATGCATATATGGTAAGGAATGAGCTAGGAATGCTCTAACCTAGAATTATAGAATTACTAGTTTTTATCCCCGGTATTATGGGGGGGTGTTTTACATTACTCGTTTTTAATATTTATATACTTTTTTGGGTTTAAGTTTATTTATTGTATTGAAATTTATAATATACTTAGAGTTTAAGGATAAAAAAGTTTCACAAATAACTAAGATGTTATAACCCGGTTTAAAAGTTATTTGGGTTTGGTAAGACCCAAGACCCGCTTATTTTTTTTACTATAAAATTGTTTCTTAATTATAGATAATATTTGTTTTAAAAAACAATCATATAATAATTTTTAGTATATCCTATTTTATAGGATTTTCACATCAATAATTTGGTGAGAATAATTTTTAATTTAATAAGCTGTTATAACCTGTTTAAGGAATATCTGGGTTTGGTAAGACCCATAACCGTGAATTCAGGTCAAATGCATGAGAAGTCTCAATTTAAAAATCAAACAAATCTGATAACTCCAAAAAAGGGGGAGCGAGAATAATTTTTTAATTTAATGAGATGTTATAACCCGTTTAAAGAATATTTGGGTTTGGTAAGACCCATACCCGTGAATTCGGGTCAAATGCATGAGAAGTCTCTATTTAAAAATCAAGCAAATCTGGTAACTCCAAAAAAAGGGGAGACGACCACATCGCGACACGTAAGATTTTTATGTTTTCATTTATATATATTATATTATAGATAAAAAAAAGTTGATAACGTAACTTTTCACATATAAAATACTATTATTTACCCTCTATTATTAATCTACGTGTGTATAAAAACGTGAAAAATGATCAAATAAGTGTTTATAAGTAAAAGATAAAAATAAAAATGAGTAGGATATATGGATTTTTTAAATGATATATAAACTTTAAAGAATATGATTTTTTTTAGTTAAATTATAGAGTAAAATATGGTGGAGGACGTTAATGTTATTAGAGCATTAACATCTCTCTATCTATCTCCAAATCTATAAATACATTAAAAATCATTATGTTCTCTTTTTTATTTTTAATTAAATAATATTTTTTTCTATTTTTATAATTATCTTTTTACTTTTTATCAACTCACAATCACTTTAAAAAATATTAAAAATTATTGTGATGAAACAAGAACTTTTCCAAGAGCATTCCCAATCCATTCCTTAAATTTTTGTGTGAGGTTTATGTAAATTATAGGATATTATTAAAAACGGTTGTGAGTGAAGAGATTGAAAAGTTGACTTTTTTGTAAATTTGAGAAAAACTTATTTTTGCCCCTATTTTATTTTTTAGTATTTATTAAAATTGGTTGTGAGTAATAAAGAGATAAACTAAAATCATAAATGTATAGCAAAGTATTATTAATTGAACGTGAGAGAAGAATGTAATGTTTTTTAATGTATCAGCCCATAAGAATCAAAACTTTGTTTTTAGTCGGATTGGGTTTGCTATCCAAAAGGGGGTTGCGGTGCAGCTTGTTGCCCGCTTACCTGCCACTTCATTGTAAATCGTTTGGATGTTTCTATGAAATATAAAATGAGCCAATTCTTTAAAAAAAATATGGGGACGGGAGACATGCGGAAATAATCTAATATACATATACAAATGAACAGTAATATTTTCAATTTCCTCAACTTACAATACGCTAAGCAACTCCCTACGTAAAAAAATAAAAAAAAAATAATTGATAGGATGTGAATGCTTTTAGAGCATTCATATTTCCACTATCTCTAAATTTAAAATACACTAAAATCACTATATTTTCTTTCTTTATTTCAATTAAATAATACATTTTTAATCCATTATTATTATTATTATAATTTCTTTCTCCTTCACTCACAACTATTTTTAAACAATATTAAAAGAATTTATAGGATGCTACATAAACTTTTTAAATATATAGAAAAATCACTGCATTTTTTCTTTTCTCTACTCAAAACTCCTAAAACCAGTCATTAAATTATAAAAACTTTCCTCATGAAACCAGTCATTAAATTATAAAAACTTTCCTCATGAAATTTAATGGGTAGGTTGTGAATGCTGTTAGGCTAAACATACCCTATTTTACACATTCTTTGAAAAGTCATACTTTTTTTTATTTGTTTTTCATATTTCATGGCTGAAAAGATCATTATTTGGAAAGATTAGAAAACATGTTCTAAAAATATCTAAAAATATTTTATAACAAAAACAAAGAGAGAGAGAATTAATAAAAATAAATTCTACAAAAATAAAAACAAAAAGATTTTAAAACAATGAAACGTATAACGTTACTAAGAAAAACCCTTTTCAAAGAATTACAAAGTTACATTCTCTAAAGAAACACTTTCTCTAACTAGTATTTTAATTATTTTTTATTTTAAAATTAATCATAATTTTAAAGAATTATAAAGTTTAGAAACTATAAATTTCATATTTATAAAAAATTCTCTACTCAGAGAGTAATATAGAAAGAAATTTTGCACTCATGTATAATGTAGTTATATTGATGTTAAACTAGTATAATTACCCGTGCTTCACGACGTGGTTAAGTTAGCTTGGTTAAAAGGGTCGTGTTCGGGGCTACTCGCAAACACATGGTCGTGTTCGGGTTCATGTGTCTTAACTAACATCATCCCTTATTTAATTTTATTTTTTTAATTTTTTATTTTTAGAATGAGGGTTGTTCCTGTTTAGTTGTGAGCCAATTTTGCTCGACCTTTTTAAAATTGACCCATTTAGATTGGGTTGACTTTATCAATAATCTCCTAGCTGTAACAGCCTTAGTATATAAATTTAAGGGTCAGGTTAAACGTAGTATTATTATTTTGAGTTTGTGGCTATTAGTAACTTAAATAATCAAACAAATCAAATAAGGCATAATATGAGAAAGGAAAAGTAGTTATTTGGAAAAATATGTAACTATAAGTGACTGGCATGAACATATGATTCCAATAATAGTACAAACAACAATAAAATAATTATTTTTCATCTATAGTATTGTTTTGTGAGGTAATGTAAAGTTACTATTTAATATTTACATAATATATTTGATTTTAAATATATGAATCCATGTTTATGCTTCTAGCTTATGCGGATGATGTGATATCTTAGTTGACTTAAAACGAGTTTAAATAATAAAAAGTTAGTAAACCTAACATATTAAATAATAATAATAATAATTACGATTGAAGTAATCATTTGAAAGATATATATCCAACCAACCCATTTAAATATGACTAAATTACGTGAATGATTCATACGTTTGGATTATTTATATTAAAAGACTGGTCTTTAGTTTTTTCTTTAAAATGACACGGTTGATTTAAATAATTTGTTACAAGAAATAATGAAGCTTCTTGTAATGGATTTATTGGTTTTTTCATTTAGATTTTATACTTAAATATATATAGGTGGTAGTTTATAATAAAAAGAAATAGTTTTCTAGAAAAAGTAAGAATAAATCTAAGTCATTGGATATATGATGTAGTGGTTGATATTAGTAGTTTTTAAACTACCAAATAGTTTTCTAGGATCCAGGATTTAGGCTACATAGCTTTCTAACTCTAAATTTTATGACATTCCTACTCTTCCTACAAAACTATGTCTTTTTATTTTAACCATTTATATATATATACATATATATATAGGGGATGGTTCATGCGAGAAGTGAAATTATAGCGATAAGTGCGAGAAATCAATCTAGACCATTCATTCTTTTTTAATCTTCAATGTTTAAATGTTAATGAAAAGGGCATATATGTAACATTAAATATATTCTCTCTCCAATTAACATAATCAATCAAACCATAATAATTAAATCCATAATTATAAAGATTAAAAGTAAAAAAAAAATATCTTTTCATTTCACCTACACAAAAACAATTTCTTCATATATTACAATTTCTTTCTAGTTAAATAAAAATTTCTACATAGTATTCAGCGTATAAGTGTAGTTTTCTTCATTAACATACCTACACAATACAAAAGAAAAAAATATTAATCCTACACATAAACGTGCATTATAATACCAACTTAAAACTAATTTTGTATACATATATGTACAACCTACACATTTTTACATTAAATGTAAAAAAGAATACACAACCTACACTTTTCAATGTCAACAAAAGTAAACAATCTACACTTGTTTTTGCATAAAAAGCATATAAACTACAAAAAAAAACATATAACCTACACATGTATTTCAATATTAACAAGTATATATACATATATAATTAACATACATAAAAATACATACAACCTACACATGTGTATTTTGATATCAACAAAAAGAATATACCCTACACATTAAGTTTAGCATTATCAAGTATATATAATCTACACAAAAACATATAACCTACACAAAAACAATGTCAACAAAAATACACAACTTACACAAAAATAATATAACCTGTAATTGTATTTTCCCATTAAAAAAATATATAACCTACAATTCTCAATGTCAACAAAAAATACACAATCTACACAAAAACATATAAAATACACTCGTATTTTTTGCCTAAAAATACATTAACCTACACAAAAACATGCAACATACACATGTATTTCAACATCAACAAATATATATATATATATATATATATATATATATATAACATGCACAAAAATACATATAACCTACACATATGTATTTTAATATTAACAAAAGGAATATAACCTACACATATAACCTACACTTCTCAATGTCAACATAAATACAAAACATACACAAAATTATATAACTTACACTAGTAGTTTTTCATAAAAATATATAAACCTACATGAAATCATATAACCTACACTTCTCAATTTCAACGAAATACACAACCTACACAAAAACATATAACCTACATATGAATTTCAAAATATAAGTAATCAGCTTTGAAACTCCAAATATGTATGTACTCATCCTTTTGTTCTATAGTGTGAAATGATAGTAATATATTGAGATGTAATTACCTAAATATAAATGGAGCAACAAATATATATAACCTGCAAAAATAAATAATAATAAACAAAAGTACATTAATCTAAACAAACGCACCATACAAACAAAATCAAATCTTGAATAAATGCAATGGACAGACTTAACCGAACATTTATTTAGGTTAATGTAAAATATTAATATATGAAACAAATAGCATTATCATAATTGTTAACCACGTTGCTTTTTATCATCACGAATAAATAAACAATCCGGTATCTTTTTCTACCAAAAATACAAAATAAATCCAATCGTGCTTTGACAACAATTTTAGGAATTAATGTAAATTATAATTGATTATCCCATCGTTACCTTGAATTACGAATGATGTTAGTCATGAAAGAATCGAAGGAGGCGGCAACCAACGACTAAAACTCAGCGATATTCTACATCGGCGGCGGAGGTAACTGCAATTCTGGTGAACGGCGAAAACTATGATGGTGAACGCGACATCGGCGAGAAAGTGGGTTGGCTAAGGTACTATGTTGCAAAAGGATGTGTTGGTTTCGTCTGGAAAACGGTGTTAGGGCCACAGATCTTTTATTTTTACAAAAGTGAGGAGAAACTCAAATTGAAGAATGAGATTTAAAATATTTTTTAGAGAAAAATCAGGGATCATTCTGTTGACCGACAATAATGAGCAGATATAAAATTCCATTAGTACCCATATGTCATTTTATTAACCTCTTTAGTCTTCTAATTAATAACTGGAATGCCATTGGCTTTTGAGCCATTGATCAAATAATCTAGTGGTTCAGATTACTTCTCGCACATCTCGCAATAAAAATACTTCTGAAATGAACCTCATCATATATATATATATATATATATAATTAAAATCAGGTGAGAACTATTTTGAAATTGAGAACTTTGAGAACTATTTTAAACTACAAAAAACTCAAAAATAAAAAAAATAGTAAAACAAAAAAAAACGTAAAAATAAAAAAAAGTAAAAAACTAAAATTCTTATTTATCATCCGGTTTCATAAAAGAAACATCTCGGTTTAGATAAACTATATATATGTATAATCTATAATATATATATATAAACGAAAACATAAAAATCCTACGTGTCGCTATGTGGACGCTCCCCCTTTTTTTGAAGTCATCAGATTTGCTTAATTTTTAAATGGAGGTTTCTCATGCATTTAACCCGAATTCACGGGTATGGGTCTTACCAAACCCATATATTTCTTAAACGGGTTATAACATCTCATTAAATTAAAAATTATTTTCACCAAATTATTGATGTGAAAATCCTATAAAATAGGATATACTAAAAACTATTATATGATTTTTTTTTAAATATTATTTATAATTAAGAAACAAATTTATAGTAAAAAAAATAAGCGTGTCTTGGGTCTTACCAAATCCAGATAACTTTTAAACTGGGTTATAACATCTTAGTTATTTGTGTAATCTTTTTATCATCAAACTCTAAATATATTACAAATTCATTACAATAAATAAAATTAAACCCAAAAAAATATATAAATATTAAAAACGAGTAATGTAAAACAGCCCCCGTAATACGGGGGATAAAAACTAGTATGTACATATTTGTACATATATATTAATTTTTTTTATACACATATGTACACTTTAGAGGTCCGAAATAGTACTTAAAGTTCTTAATTTCAATTGGTTCTCTTAGGATCATTACCATATATATATATATATATATATATATGGGAGGGTTATCCTAAAAATAAGTAGTTTCTTAGAAAGACTAAGAATAAATCATAGCCAATGGATCATATCAATCAATGGTTGAGATTTAAAATTACCAAAAATCGTGATAGTTTCCTAGAATTACTCTTTCACCATTATAACCGACATAGTTTACTAGAATTATTCTTTCACCATAGGTTTTAATGCCAAATGTCAAAATTTTATTGGTTCTTAACATTCCTAGGAAACTTCTTTTTATTTGAACCATTTTCTATGTATATATATATATATATGGATAGGTTCAAAAGGGAATCGAGGTTTATATTATTTTTTACATGTAAAATAAAGAGTTCCGTAGTTCCCTACTTTATTTGGGTTCCCTCTTGAACCTGCCCCTACATATATACATATAAATACTCGCTAGGTGCTTGCGCGATGCAGCAGCGCACGCGACCAATGTTAGTACGCTCGTAACCTCGGTATGTGCGTAACCCGACGATGGTGTGCGTTTAACGTGGCATCAGACGTGTAACCGGTGTCGGTAAGTGCATCACACAATGCCTAAATGCGAGCAACCCGGTATGTATATACAATGTCATCCGCGTAACGAATGCCTGAACGTGCATTACGAGTGAGAAAAATCAAGAAACAAAAATGAAATGTAGAGTAATTTCAAATAAACCGCTTTTTAACACAACGTGTTTTAACGTGAAACCCGTTCTGACATAGTTTTAACCTGAAGCTCGTTTTGACCTGGACCCATTCTGACCCAAACAGAATTAACCATCAGCCGAACCCGACCAACTCATTGATGGTACAAACTGGTAATCACATAACATGTTAGTTTTAAAACTAAATAAATTATAACAATATCATACTCAAAAATGTTTAGAAGTTCTGATAAAGTTTATAAGTTCTAAGAAGTTCTGAGTGTTAAAAAAAGTTTAGAAGTTCTGATAAAGTTTAGAAGTTCTAAGAAGTTCTGGTGTTCAGAAATTCTAAAACTAACAAAAAAAAATTAAACACTTGTAACATGAAATTAAACACTGAAATCACTTCATATAATCTCGTAATTATCAAATAATTATCAATCGAGCTTCATATGAACAAAAATATGGAACGTCTGCAACTGAGTTTCTGCAAATGGCTTATTTCAATTCAAATTCAGTTGAAGTGTGTGTCTGCAAATGACGCCGATGACGATGGTTGAATCGATGCAACGGTTAATTAGGATGGAAACGATTTTGAAATAATTTACAAATTTGCCACCGTATGTTTTTTGAAATCTAGGGCTGTGGGTATCACGTACGTAATGTACGATAATAAATTTTTGTATTCTATCCTTTATCTTTATATATATCTATAATATATATAAAACCTAAAAATCCTATGTGTCGCGATGTAGTCGCTCCCCTTTTTTTGGAGTCACCAGATTCGCTTGATTTATAAATTGAAGTTCTCATACATTTGACCCGAATTCATGGATATGGGTCTTATCAAACCAATATATTTCTTAAACGGGTTATAACATCTCATTAAATTAAAAACTAATCTCACCAAATATTTGATATAATAATCCTATAAAGTAGGGATATACTAAAAATTAATATATGATTTATTTAAAAAAAAAGATATATGTTATTTATAATTAAAAACCAAACTGTAGTAAAAAAAAATAAACGGGTCTTTCGTCTCATCAAACTCATATAGCTTTTAAACCGAGTTATAAAATCTCATATATTTGTGAAACAATTTATCATAAAACTATAAGTATATTATTAACTTTCATACAATAAAAAAAATAAATATTCAAAAAATAAATAAATATTAGAAACAAATAATATAAAATAACCCCGTAATACGGGGATAAAAACTAATATGTGTGTATATATATATATATATATATACTAGTAAAGAGCCCGTGCGTTGCGGCGGGGACGTAACATAAATTTGATTGGTAACGTGTCGGTTCGTTATAGTATAGATATTTGCGATGGCTAAAATTATATTCAAGTTTATGATACAAAAAATAATTTGTCAAACCCTAAATGCAGGTTGACTTCCTGGTCAAACTGTTTACAAATCTACAATCCATTACCGATTAATATTTTTATTTGATTTGCCATGCATTCATATATAAACAACTAACATATAATACAACTTAATGAAGTAAAAACATGTCAGTTAGTTCCACATTAAGCATGTATCTTGGTATGTAACCGCAAACCATGGTATTTGGAGTTTAGACTTTTGTTGCAACGACCAAGGAAACAATTATTCTTGTTAAAGTATTAATTAAACACCACCACACATACAGTTCTAAATGATTATTTTCAACTCACACATATACCCTTTTTTACCCTTGACAACAACCAAACCAAAAAACTATAGATTTTACTATTTAACAGTAAAATTGGTTGAATTCCAAAATCGCCATTGAATCAATTAAATTGTAAAAACTTTTAGATCATACGGATTAAAAAGGCTTGTAAACGACAAGAACGTTCATAATCACCTTTAGAGAGAAGTTCGTTTATTTAATAAACGAACGAACATTAACACAATTTTTTTCATTTAATTAAGCGAAGTTCACTAACACACGTTTTGTTTGTTCATTTTTGTTCGTTTATGTTTGTCAATTTATGTTTGTTAGTTTTCAATTTTTTTAAACCAACAAACATAAACAGCACACCCATTTTTTCATTTGTCAACTGTTCGTTAAAGTTTTAAACGAACAAACATCAATGAACACGCCAATTTTCTTAATTAACGTGCGTGATAAAAAAGAACCTGATACAATGTCACCCTTAGTGATGTTTTGTGGATTCATATGTACAGAGTTTAAACAACTTAAAGATACGAAAGACCAAAATTTGACACAGTTACATGCAGATGTATAAAACTAACAAAACAATAGCAGAAATGTGTCAAACTAAGAATAACTCCCAATTTTAATAAAAAAAACCCCACCATTGCAAATTTTTTTAAAAACAAAGTTTAATAGCACATGTAGAAACCAGCTTAAAAGTTAAAAATTGTAAAATCACTATAATAGGTAACTGAAAGAAAAAAAATTATAAATGTTATTAACAAAACACGAAGAAAGAAATTTTTTAAAAAACAAAAACATCTAAGAAAATATGATACCTTTAAAAAGGCTCTTGTTAGCAACCTAACATGCACACCTAATTCCAATTATTAGTTGATTACAGATCTTCTCCGCCTATAGAAACAAAAAGCCGAATATTAGAGTAATAAAATTAAAATATTTACATGTAAGCTGAAGGTAGAGAAATATCACACTAAAGTATTATCTTATTTGTTTTCAAGTCTTTTAAGATCATTTTCTTGTTTTAGTTGATGTTAGGGTTCCTAGAGGTGGATCATCATGCTCTAATGTTCATCAAAACAAAACAAATTAAAATAATAATCAGACCCTATATTTGCCAGAACCCATTTGCACCAGAAACAGAAGCAATCTGATGTTTTTTAAATAACTCATTTTAACTCGGAACTCATTTTGATTAGAACTGATATTAACCTAAACTTGTTCTGAGTTGAACCAAATTGATATTCTTTTGAAAAGGCCCATTTTGACCCAAACTAATTTTACTAAAAATCAATAGAGTTATTGAGCCGAGCCCATTCTAAACCGAACCAATTTGATATTTTTAAAGGACTCTTTTTGACCTAAACTCCTTTTGCTTAGAACACACATTGACCCAAACCCATCCGTGATACCAAGCCCATATATTTTATTTAAAAACAAAGTTTACCATTAAATATCTATTACTTTTTCAAAATAATAATAAAATGCTTAATCTGGTAAAATACGACTTACCTGCAAAAAAAAACGAGATTTAAATGTGTGATAATTTTCTAAAATAATAATACAATGAAAAGATAAAAAAAATAGAACAACCAAAGAATATGCTATACTCAAGAGTGAATTCATGGTTGGATGCTTCTTCTATATTGCTACAATAAACCACGGTTGTACTTTTGGGAAGGCTACTCATGCGTTTAACCTAAAAACAAAACAAATACATTCAACTGCATAACAAGCAAATCAAATGCATCAAGCTTACCAAACAGGTTAAATGAATATGAATTGACGGAAATATAAAATATGATAGCCACATAATACATTAGCTGTCACAAGCTGGTTCTTATATAAAACTAAAATCTCCATTGTAGCGATATTAGTGTGGAAACGGTGGACTGCAAGTGATTCGTCGACCTCTTTTGCTTTCTACTATTGCAGGATCACCTCCTGCCACACATATTTGTTTATACAAATCTCTGCAGTGCACATACAAATGGAATTAGCATAATGCAAAATCTAGAGACCAAAATGATCAAAACGCAGATACCATGTGTAATTTGAAATAAAAACATAAAGAGACGAAACAGTTTGTTAACCTAGTATCTATAATATAACCTACGCAAAGTTCGGATTTATTCATGCAAATCGCTGTCCCTCACGATCTAGTTATGGAAACGCATAACGATCATTTCCATAAACTAATACTTTTGGTTCAGCATGTCACTGTATAAATGACAAAACGACTATTTGATATTTACCAACATTAGTTCAAATTTCAAAATCAAAATTCAAAATAAAAAAACAAGTTAAAAAAAAATGAAAACACGCTCATCAATCATACCTTAGTCATATTACCATTACCTTCTACTTGTACGTTGTCTGTGATTGCATTTAAGCTACTTTCACTTTGATCTAACAATAATCAACATGGCAATAATTAGTGACACATATTGTTAGGATATGGCAGAAAAAATATAAATACATATATTCAAGTACATAAATATTATGTATCAACAGAAAACATCAAGAGAACAATATATTTTTACAACCAACTACAAAAAATATTAAATAAGACACTTAAATTATCAGAACTTGTTATTTCAAAGCATAACTTTATATTTCACATTGAAACACAAATGGTTGTTGCTTAGATTACTAATTTCATGTGTTGCAGCATACACACAGAAAGTGTGTTATTTGCAGAAGCTTGATAAGGTAAAAAGAGGCTTCTGTTTATTTTTTTTTTTCTTAAGTGTGTAGTTGTTATCTGAATGCATCTTGGAAAGTAGAGCAATATTGTTTAACAAAAACTAACAACATTAAATCTCATTTGTAAAGCAAAATAAAATACCTGGTTGTTGGAAGAAAAACAAACCTTATCTTAAAACTAAATCCCTAAGTTCCTGCAAAACCAAAGTCTATCGATTCATAAGCCCAAATGTTCAATCGATTGATAAAACAATTACAAATCGGTAGTTAGCAAAGAATTTGAACAACCGAAAACTCAATTAGGGTTTAAAGGTTTACCTTAGCCACCTTCCAATCGGAGACAGAAATATGTCGTTGTTGTCATAAGGTTTGCGAAACAATCAAACCTGAGCCAAATATCCTTCTTTGTCATCGGATTTATGCCAAAACAATGCATAGTTTGATCATTAAAACAGCAGCATTTAAACTCAAAATGGTGCAGAAATAAGACCATAATAATGCAGAATCTAACATAATATAGTACCGAATTTTAATCCCTAACACTACAAAATATATACATCACTTTTCTCACTTCTTAGCGGGTCATGAAAATGGGTCAAATATTCTAACATAATATAGTACCGAATTTTAATCCCTAACACTGCAGAATATATACATCACTTCTTCTTTATCACAACTCATTGTGATTATTACTCTATCTTTCATAATTATATCACTAATTTATAAGCAACCAATATAACGACACAAAACTGATCAATAAAATTTCATAATCAGAACTCAGTTTAACAGGTAGTGTTCACCAGGTTGGTGGCGTCCAATTTGACATTTTCCATTCTAAATATGAACAAATGTATCTTTGTTGATTTACGTTCATGAACGTTCATTTATGTTCATTTATATACAAGCACGACGCTCGTTTATATATTAGTTAATACTCCGTATATGTTTGTTTAACACACTCTGACTATTAATTCTAAATCTTTAGTGTTGGTAAAAACAGTTGGTAATTAATTTTGGCATGATACTGCTTATTGTATGACATGATTTCAAGATCCGTTCATGTTCAGGTCCGTTCGTACGCGTCAACCCATGAACGCCACCCTTTTTGTAGAAATTTTATATAACTCTAAATTTATTAATATGAAACTACAACACCGCTATAAATCAATTTTGAGTTTTATAAAATTTTCACAAAATGGCCGGCGTTTTCGCGGTTGGCGGGTACAGATCGACCAAAACACGACACATATCCTAAACTCATGTCATACAATTGTTTTTGCCACCACTAAAGATATACAATTAAAAACTCTTCATTCTGCTGCAACTTAAAACTAACCAAAAGACCAATAGGAAATTAATAATAATATGATCATTTTACCGTTGATTTTCTGAAAAACTTTAAAATTAAACCTCTTCACATGAGCTATAAATTTGGTCAGAGAATATTCACAAAGCGTGAACTTAAATCCTTTAGATTGTATTCCATTTACATCATTTTATATATAAAAAGATCAGTTAACTCGGAGGCTCAAGTTCAACATTTCAGCTAGTGAAAGAAAACGAGTCGAGACAGAGACCAACTTGGCTCGGCTCTATTACAACCATAATTGTGAATACTATAAAACTTTAATATTTATAAACTGAAATTTATATACTTAAATGTAGAAAACTATTATCAATTGATATAAAAAACTGCATACTAACCATTTTTGATATAGAAAAATATTATACTGCATACACATTTGATAAAACCAAAACCAAATATGAATTTAAGAGTTGACCTTTCAGTCTGCAAGACTCAGTACTCTTCGGTTTTTGTTTCAGTTTCCCAACGCTTCCGCCTTCTCATCTATACCAAACATAACCGGGTCGTTAGAAAATAAAAAATATAGTAAGTGACATGTTGTTTATTAAGGTTTCTGTCAGGTCCCGATTATGATGGTCGATTCGGCTCGGATCTTAATTAATCATGTCATAACTCACACAAAATTAATCGTGTTGACAAGAAAGTTAATGACGGGTTACTATATTTAAAAAGATGACCGTTTGTTAAAGGCGGAATCAATAACAAACATACGGTTGCAATGAGTTTTCAAAATATGAAGACACACACAGGATTCACTAAAAAGATTTCCATTTATATAAAGCTAATCATACAAAAGGATAATCGATTAGGGTTTAGAAGAAATCCTAGGACAGCCGTCACACACACAATATTCTTTCAATTAATGTGTCGGTCTTATCCGTATTGTGTCTCTGCTTCCTTCTTTGGCGGCGTGCCCTGATTATTCTATTTATAGGCCTGCCAACCTAAGACAGGCTGTCATTCCTTCTAGAAACCCTATCCGATAGTACATATTCAATTTACATATTCAAAAATATACTAAGTGTAAAACAAGTCTTCCGGGTAGGCTTTTCATTAAACTTCAGTCTCCGGGTACGCAATGTACTCGGCCTTCCTTCAGACTTGGTAAACATAGAAGTGTACTCGGAATCAGTTTCCAGGTAGACTTTACTTAAAGAATATTTTACCAAGTAAAATATTCACCGAGTAGACTTCAATCTTCTTGGACTTATCAAACTTTGCTCGACAAATCCTTACGAGCAACCTTGTTCTTCTATGATCCTGTTCGGCTCATTGTCAGTTAAACAACTTATTGATAAGGCGTACTCGGGAGTACATACCTTACTTGAGCAGAACCTTACTTGATATGACTTAGAGATATTCCATCAACTCATCAAGTATACTCGGACAATATTTATTAAAGAATACCTTGCCCGGTCTTCCAATTACTTGGCTTCTTGGACTTGGTTGACCAAACCTTACTCGGAAGAGTAAAATACTTGGTCTTGAAGAACAACCCTGCTTAACAAAGTGAACCTTACTCGGATATGCCAAATTAATGATCCTTACTCGGAAATCACTAAAAAGCATACCTTGCTCGGATATCCACTTAAGAAGATTATTTGAAGTAAACCGTGCCCGGAAGGTAAAATCTCGTACTCGGCTAAGTAAAAGCTTACTCGAAGGTCCAAGGTGTGCTCGGATTCAATACTTAGCAGTTTCTGAGGAGGTTGAGAAGATTCCAATCTTCCATATTCTTCGTTTAGGTCAAATCTCCTCATTTGGGTCAAATTCTTGACTCAACAGTTTCAGGTGGGTTCGGGTGGCATTCTGTATTTGAATTTGGTTCAGGTTAATATCTGTCAATTTCAGTAATGGATTACAGTTACAAATGCCAACAGGTAACAAAAAATGAAAAAGAAACTCTATTAACGAAACCCGACCTGGAGTTGTTTCTTTTTTTCTTTTTTACTTTTGACCTAGTGTCGTCCCTTTTGTTCTTTATATATAGTATGAAGAAATCTTTTGTTGTAAAAAAATTAACTTTTAATGTTGAAAAAAATTAAACTAAGCATGAACCGTTGTTTTGTAAAAATGTATTTTTCTGAAGAAGCATTTGTGAAATATAAGTCGTTGTTTTCATATTCATAAGCAATCCCCAAACACCCACCTTCAAAAGAAAATCGGTCAAATGGGTAATAACTCACTCATAAAATATAAATATAAACTAACCATCGGCATAGATAAACAACACAAGATATTGTCCACCAATTTCGTCAATGATTGTCACAGCCCTTCCAATTACTGAGGAAAATGATGTTGTACCTGTGGTCAAAACATGTAAGCATTCACCCAAACAAAGAATATAAACAATATGAAACAAATGCAGAAGCAAAGAAAAAAATAAGAAAAGATATAAACACCTATAACCTTTAAACGAAGTAACCTCTTGATCATCTAAGGTTTTACCAATAAGGTTATGCAACATAAATATATTATTAATAAAAAAGGACTTTTCTAAGTGTGGCTTGATATGCATATATTCATATGTTGAAAAGGATGAGCAAAATCTAACCGGTTTATTAAGCAAATCGAACAAAGCCCTCAAATTATGTTCTGGACATCTCTGCCATCCGTAGTCACCACCGACGTCTCCATTCTTCCAAAAAAAACTAACATAAGCAATAGTTGAATGTTATTTGTGATCAAACAAGTTAATATATAAGAAGGGTTAGTATATTCTTACCCTTAATAAGTAAATAAACGCCTGATTCGGGTAGCTTGTGCCTTGTGCTCTTTGTTCCTTTAGACAAAAAATGAAAAATATATCATAATTCAAAGACCGTAACTTAATCTCTGTATTGAATATTTACACAATTGCTGGTACTTTATTGCATTCAAAATTTTTAAAAATTTGGTACCCTCTTTGATTAAATCCATGTTAGGACTTAGGATCCCATTGCATCCCTCAGATTGGTATCGTAGAAGAACGAGGAAAGGTAATATGTGCTAGAGATAAAAAGCTAAAAATTCACAAATTTAAACCCTAAATAAACTTCAAAGTTAAAACCTTACACAAATTCAAGACAGTACACAAACAACACCCATAACTCAAAACAATAATATACTTCACAAAATCATATATAATAAACATTGAATTTGAGTTGTGTAACACTGGATTTCATAAACAAATTGTAATGTTAGTACCTCATTAAAACCGTAGTCGTCGTTGCAATGACCTAAACCACAGGCAGCACAACGAACAAAACTACGCCGGCATTTTTATATAGTCTTAAGGCGATGAGGTCAGAGATGGAAGGATTCAATAGTAGAGAACAAGAATGGTCGTTTTTCAGGCCACTGGCAGGCAGATTTGATCTCCTCGTTTAGATATAGACAATGGTGCTGGCAGATCTATAAATCGGTGGACTTCTTGACTTGGGTGGGTTACAGATCTGTAAATCATTTCGAGAATGGATGATGATTCGAAGAGAGAGAGAGAGAGAGATATCTGATTTAAAAATTTTGGTGAAATACACGTGAGTCAATCTGAAGCGTATAATCTTTTGAATGCATTAATGACTTGTACACCATGCAAAAACACTTATAAAGTTCTTAAATTTCAACAATTTCATACTCTCTCTTAGATGTATTATCTATAGTAATAGATAATAGATATAGCAAGGTTATAATAAAAAGTATATTTTTTCTAAAAAGTGTAGAAAGTGTGTTTTCACTATTAGATCTAATAAAACACACCGCACAATAAACGCACCTCAACTAAAATAAAACACACCGTACAATAAACGTATTTTCCATATCTACCATCAGATCCACATGTCTAAAGCATCAGATTACTTCTTACACTTCTTAGATACACTTCACTTCTTATTTTAACCCCACCATATATATATATATATATATATATATATATATATATATAGGCGTGGGTTATTGTACAATAATATCTTATCGTACATTACGTACGCGACACATCTGAGCATCGATTTCAAATTCACGCGATGGCTTTGTAATTAAACCTAAAACCTATTTTCACGATCTTCATCAATTACAAACTAATTCCTCAAATGTATAAATAATTTGCATTTCAAATCAATTGAAAGAACAGATGTCGAAAGTAATTCGATTGGGAACTTAATAACTCTAAAATTCAATTGATTGCAATATGATATGCAAAATTGCTTAATTATGTCTTGCAGTAAATCAATTGGTTAATTATGTATTCAAAAATTAACAAAATTCTTGAAACAGAGTGTAAAAAACACTTGGAACAAAATTTTGAAACAAATGAATTACGTACTTTAAACGTTCTGAGCAAAGATCTAAAACGTTCATAACAAATTTCTAACCAAATGAACACATTTAAAACGTCTAGAACAAAAATCTAGAAAGTTTAGAACAAAACTTAAACCTAAGAAGTTCAGTACAAAAAGTTAAGAAGTTCAGTCCAAAAAGTTTAGAAGTTCAATATAAAAACAGTTTAGAAGTTCAGGATAAAAAGTTTAGAGTTCAGTTCAAAAAGTTTAAAAGTTTAGTAAAAAGAAGTTTAGAAATCAGTACAAAAAATTTAAAAGTTCAGTATAAAAAATTTAGAAGTTCAATACAAAATGTTTAGAAGTTCAGTACAAAAAATTTAGAAGTTTAGTACAGATATTAAACACCCAGAATCACAAAACTTAACCTTTAAACGTTCAATAGCTCAGATTTGAAGTTAAACATCTGTAACATGAAACTGAAATTTCTTCATATACTCTCGTAATTATCAAAAAATCATCAATCGACCGTCAATTTGATCAACGATTCAATTATATGAACAAATAAGGAACATATTTAAAGTTCTGCAAACGGGTGTCTGCAATGGCGTATTTCAATTCAATTCAATTGAAGTGGTGTCTGCAAATAGAGTTGGTGGCGATGGTTGATTCAGTGCAAGGATGAAAACGAATTGAGATAATTTACGAATTTGCAACAACGTGCTTTTGAAATCAAGGGTTAAGGTTGTTGCGTACTTAATGTACGATAAGAGATTATTGTATTTGATCATTTATCTCTCTCTCTATATATATATGTGTTTGTGAAATCCGATAAAAATAAAATAACCTATTAAACACATAGATTCTTTTTTATTTTTATTTTTTTTCAAACATGATTTTTATTATTGAAAACTGCGTCATTTCTCGTCCGTCAAATATATAGTTAATAGCCCAAATAGTCGAAAGGATGTCATTCCATTTATTTTATTTATTTATATTTTTTAATTTTTTCACAAAAGTTAAAACCACTCAAAATGGAACTGGTAGAAAACGAGTGATATTCCACAACTTCCGTAAAAAAAACCTTGATATAGAGGTGGTTCACGACGCACAGGGCTGGTATTTTCCTTGGTTCCCGGCTCCAACGTACTGTTTCCCTCATAAGTAATACTCCGTAATAGTTATTGTGGATACCCATATACTTTATTATTAGTTTTATTATTATTATTATTATTATTAAATTTGGTAATAATACTAGTAATGATATTAATTTTTTAAACTACTTTTTTTTTCCACCTATTTTACCTCATGTTTCAAATGAGACAAGAACTATAACAATTTAGTTGAAGCCTATGCACCTTTACTAATGATCGTATAAGTAATAATATTAGAGAAAAATGTTTTTGAGTTGTATAATTATCAAAATAAGAACTTAGAAAAGAGGGTATAACACATAAAGTGGAGGGGGTCTAGAATGTTATCTAGCGCGTAGTTAAATAATTAATTAAGACAACCGTTATTCGGTCTAAAACTAAATAATATTATTATTCTTATAATAATGCAAGGTTACTTCAATTAAACAAACACCAAGTCTCCTATTGGCACTTCTCAACTCGATCTCGAGAGTTTAGAAAACATGGCATTGATTACAGATTCGGAGCACCTCCGTATATCGCTTCAGGATATTAAAATAGCCACCAACAACTTCACTACACTTATTGGGAAAGGCGGATATGGATACGTTTACAAAGGAGAACTCTCACTTTTGGGGAAACTTACCACTATTGCGGTGAAGAGATTAGATGCTCATTTTGGTCAAGGGCTTAAAGAGTTTTTAAAGGAGATTCATTTTCTCTCCCGATATAAACATGAAAACCTTGTCTTGCTTCTTGGCTTCTGCGAGGAAGAAAATGAAAAAATCCTTGTTTATGAGCATGCAGAGCATGGAAGCTTCGATACGTTCTTACGTATGGATTCCACTTTGTGTCCCCTAACATGTAAGCAAAAGATTGAGATATGCATCGACGCAGCCTGCGGTTTGGACTATCTTCACAACCAAGTTGCAGAAAACTACAGAATTATTCATAGAGATATTAAGAGTGCAAATATTCTGTTAGACCATAGCTGGAAAGCCATGATTGCTGATTTTGGACTTGCCACTATAGGTCGTGCAAATGAAATTGACACTTTCCTCATTACTAACGTTTGTGGCACACCTGGCTATGTTGATCCCAAATATATTGACACTGGGATACTCACAAAAGAATCTGATGTTTATTCATTTGGAGTGGTATTGTTTGAAGTTTTGTGCGGGAAGTTGTGCTTTATGAATGTAAATGATAAACAAAAGATGCTTGCCCCCTTGGTCAAAAGCTACTATGAGAAAGGTAACTTACATGAGATTATTGATCCTTCTATGAAGCAGCAATTGCACTCGAATTCCTTGAATAAGATAGCCAAGATTGGGTACCAATGCTTGCTTAATGATAGAGAAAAACGACCCCAAATGGGCTTAGTGCTAAAGAATCTTAAGGAAGCATTGGAAGTGCAAGTAAGTTTGAATAAGTGTCCGATATAGTTACTATAATTATGTATTTATGTTACTTACTTGAAAATAATTGATTCAAACCGAACTTCGGGCATAACTCGATCAGTCTGAACCAAATTCGTTTTACTTTTTAAGACCCATATTTTTGGCTGGACAACTTTAACTTCATTAACGATAGAATACTTTTTCAGCACTCTACTGCGGACAGCAGCCAAGAAGATTCAGAGGCTGAAGATTCAACGATTTGGTATAGCATGGGAATTTCCATTGCCGAATACTTAAGTAAGTTTGATATTATTGTTTTTTTCAGACATGATTCATTCGTTGTGGTATGCCAACCTTATGAAGTATCCATGATCCGCACGAGGTGTATCTTTGTAGGGTGGGGCATTGTTACGTTATAAGCACGTTACAAACACACCATTATATAATGTTTAGTTTTAGTCAGTTACAAAGGTTCGTCTAGAACTACCGCAACAAGTCAACAGCCCTCGTAAATATATACTCGTCACAACGTAAATCATATATTCCTATATTTCATTTGATATTTAGTTTATCCTTCTCATTTTAACTGCAGTCATGTATATATGCTGCACACGAAATGTACAGTTCCAAATAATGCATTTTTCAAGTTTCATATTTTGTTTTTTGTTTTTTTTTTTAAGAATAAAATCATTATTTATAAATATGTACAAGTCACATGTCTGTTGATTATATTGATAATGTATAATTTTTTTTTTTTTTTTTGTTATAATCCAACTACAATATATAGAAACATAGATATTACATTAATATAGCAGGTAGGCGGGCAACAAGCTGCGCCGCCACCCCTTTCTGAATTGCAAACCCTAACCTGCTAAAGACATACCCCTGCCCCTTTGGAGTCGACACATTGCTATGCACAATGTGCTATACACACATTGCTATTTTGTTTTTAAATAATGCATATTGTATTGTTAGATTAAACAGTTGAAAAAAATCTATCAAAGATAAATATATATCCATGCTTCCTTTAATACATATCAGTTATTTTTTGTTGCCAAAATCAGTTAAGGCTCGCAACATATTTGGTGAACCAATCCGGAACAACACAATGGTCCAAATGCGACTAGCCCCCACTAGAGAAAACAAGGCACAAGTAGCCTACAAAATGATGAACAAGGGTAACAAATATGATAATGCCCTGCGTTTTGTGAAGGACCTTAAGGCACAATGGGGCAATGGGATTACAACCCTTTGTCTTCTTTACAACGCAACAGGCGAAACAATGACATACACTACAAGCCGCAACTGGTTTGGTGACATTGGGCCATCACCATACCCCACAATTATTCTGAATGGACAATGGGGTGCATATTTGCACACAAAAACCCCACAGGCGCCAAGTGGATCTGCTGCAGCTGTTGTGTACCGCGGAAAATACACAGACAATGCTTTTTGCGACCGTATGATTACATGGTCAATCCCATGGCAAAGATTCACCCAAGACAACGCGGTATGTAGTTAAGTATCAATACTAGAAAATGAGTCATTTTCTTAAGGCGGTTTTCTTTGAAAAACCTATTTTCTAGTGATTTTTCTACAAAAAGCGACGAGGAAAAAACACATGTTGGAAAAATCATTCCCGTATTCTTTCCAACAACATTTCATGCAATTTTTACAAAACTAAATTGTTGCAAAGTTTCTATAATTTTCCTACAAAACGTATTTTATTTAATTATTTATTTATTTTTCTAATATGCTACAACTTTTCAACAGAAGTATAATACTATAGATAACACAAACAGTTATATTTATAATGTTTTCCAACATTTTTCCTTCAAAAATAATAAACATGATTATATTGATAAATATATTTTCTATTGGAGGAAGTTAGCAACAACTTTCCTACAAAAAATCATAAAGTTGTTATTATGTTGCAATACTATAGCAAAATCATTTCTTTTTTTTTTAATGAAAATGTATGAAATCTGTTGGAATTAAATGTCGTAGGAAAATAAGCGGCTTTTAGTGTCGTATGTTTGCAATTTAGCTCCATCAAGTATTTAAATAACTAAATCAATTACCATCAACTTCCGTAATCAAATAATCTCTTTCTTTAAACGGATGAAATGACATATTTCCATGGTGGGGATTATTTATTTATTTTGAAACAAACAAATATTATCAACTCAAATTTTACATCACAGGCCTATTGTGAGATCAAAGAAGTCGGGCAGTTTGATGGTGCTGTTTGGGATGCAATTTATAACAGAACACCATATGCAGGGAGAGAAAGCAGTGCGACTTGGAAGGAATGTTATACAAGGGTCACGGTCGAAAGTGACACGTCCCCTATATATAAAGCCATTTTCACACGCGTTGATGCTGTTGTTACATTTGTCTAGGCTTACTCACACATGTTGTGCGTGTAGGGATCTTCAAATCGAATTTTTTATGTACGTTTGTTCTGTGTGTGTTCACAGTGCTGCCAAACATTGGTTTATGATCATCAGTATTGTTGGTCATATTCCTAAAAAATAACAGAATCAATTTTAGGTAAGGGAGTTTAGGTTGATCACTAGTCTATGGAAGAACCAAAAGGACTAGGGTGTGTGAAAAAAATTAAGTTGAGGTGATGTTGTATTGCAACCTGCATGATGCAGGTTGTAAAGTTCTATTTCACTCAGTTTATTGACCATTGTATTATATTGTTTGGAATAAAGTGGCGCAGCAGAACAACACACGAACAAGCACACACGATTATACACGTAATAAACAAAAAAAAAATAACGATAAACACGACACAAGAATTTTACGTGGTTCGGTCCCAATGGGGGACCTACATCCACGGGCTGCAACTAGGTTTTTTCATTGATTAGGTGCGAAGATTACAATTACATAGCGAGGGTATATATAGATATAAAACTAGGGTTAAAAGCTTAATTAACAAGAAACAATAACGGGCCAAGTCATTGTTCTCCTTGTCACCAATTTGAGCCCAAGCCCAAAACTAGCTCAAAGCCTTCACAAATCCTAACAATCTCCCACTTGAAGGCTTTGCAAGAACCGCAACAGCCATCCAAACAAAACCCTATGCCTAATAACTCAAGTAATCTTCAATAACAGAGATCACCAAACCTCCAGTTCCAAGAACAAGCTAAAACTTCAACAACAGAAGTTTTCCAAGCCTCCAATTCTTCATGAACAAGCTAAGATTTCAATAATCCAATCCACCTAGTTGTAGTGCCCGACCTTTGCATCAGTTTCTCGGAGGCCTATTGAAGCACCCCCAGCTTCAATATGATCATCACATACCCAATCATGGCAAAACCAGCCAATGATTCATCTTCAAACTCAACCAGCACCTACTTACTCACACAACTGGCTCCAGATACTTTCAGAAGAAAGAAACTCTCCTAATAGAGCAAGCACCAAGGAGAGAATTTCCATTCGGAATACAGGTCTCAAAACCCCAACGTCACTGTGTAACTGAACCTTAACACCCTTTGCTCCCATTGTTACCAAATCCCCGTCAAAGTTAAAACCTCCGAATACGCTCAAGCTGACATCCTCGTGGATCCAGGATTCATGCTTGCAATATGAATCCACTTAGCTCTACCCGATGTAGCGAGCCAAGACTTTTACGACTCTAGAAAAGTCTTCAATAATAGATTCACTGAAGTATGTAACAAGAAAAGTCTTCACTGCCTTCCACTGAGTCCCAATGCATCACCACCGACACATTCTCAGAAGCATAACTTACCTTCTATGGACATAGACTCTAAAAAAATGTCACACACCTTTATGCAGCACCACTAAGTCAAACTATGCTCAGCTACCACTGTTTATGTTATCCCAAACCCATGCCAAAACAACACTCATGAGTCGAATCTCCACCCGTACTTCCCCAGCGAAAACCTTCACCTAGTACCAGTACGAAGGATCCCTCTCAAATGTCAAACCACTGGTCACCATCGACCAATAATAACTTCATAGTTCCAAACTAGCTAATAGGCAAATGGTTATAACAACAATCGAACTTTCAACGGAAAGCAAGCGGTACCAAGGGTTCTATGACCGTACCCGATCAGTTAACGCAAACCCTAACCAAAAGATCATCCAAAAGAGCAATAGATCACACGACTTGTCACTAACCTTTTTTTCGTTTATGTCGTTACCAGCGCACCCAAAGGTTCCATTTCTCCAAGTTTATCCATCACTAGTACCACATCCAAGTTCCCATTACAAACCAATCAACCAAAATTCATAACTGACAAACATTCTAATCATAACCATCTCGTCTTCAATTATAACAATAACAAACAAGGACAAATCGGAAACACTGAGCAGACACAACAATGACATGGGCCTGAACTTGAAAGTTGTTCTACTGAACATTGTCAAATAGTCAAATAAATTGATTTGCTCCTACAATAACCGATAAATCAAGTAACAAATAAAAATCGTAAACAATTACCTCAGACTATCTCTTGCCGAAAAATCCGAACCAAACCCGAACACAACTGATCTTCACAAAACCCGGTTAAAGTACTCATGGTTGATAATCACAAAACCCGAACTCAAAAAACAAAACCCTACTTAGCCCACAACCCAAACTCGACTAATGACTAAATATAAACCTAATCAGCGGCTCCAGTCGAATTCAATAAAACAAAAGTCGCAACACAAGGATTTAACAAATCAGGTGCTAATCTTCTCCATTCAACCAACTCGGTTCCATGCAATCCACTGCCAAACACCGGCCAAATAATAAAACTAATCGGAATAGTACCTTGTGATCTTGGTAATGCAAAGAGAAAAAATTAAAATTACTCCATTTGTTGTGAACCTTAGTGCACGAGCAGAAACAACCAACAAATCTAATCTTTTTTTCTTTGAACAACACGAAAACCAAGAACACTCTCATCCCAAAAAGAACAAAACTAAATGTTCACTTTGATCGACAATAACAAAAAAATATTAATTGTGATCACAATCACAAAAACAAATTTAATTGTTTTCTCGTAACCCACACAATGAATTAATTTGTCTTCATGCGAATTCCAAAACAAAACCCATTTCCATTATTTCTTTGTGGACACTGGACCACATATTCGAACAGCACGATGACAAACCCGTCTTGATTGGCGTCGACTCCAAGGGATCCAAACCCAAACCCTAATCGCAAACCTTTTGCAAATTTTCTTAGTGCAAAACCGTGTGTACAACGAGCCAAAGCTTTGATACCACTTGTTAGGAACAAAGCGACGCAGCGGAACAACACACGAACAAGCACATACAATTATACACGCAGTAAACAACAAAAATAATGATAAACATGACACAAGAATTTTACGTGGTTTGGTCCCACCATGGACTACATCCACGGGCTGAAACTAGGTTTTTTCATTTATTAGGTGCAAAGATTACAATTACATAGCGAGGGTATATATAGATATAAAACTAGGGTTTAATGCTTAATTAACAAGAAACAATAACGGGCCAAGTCATTGTTCTCCTTGTCACCAATTTGAGCCCAAGCCCAAAACTAGCTCAAAGCCTTCACAAATCCTAACATATATGCATATTTGTCTTCACTATTCTATGTCCAATTTTAGTTTGTCTACTGAAATTCATTGTCATAAAAGTCATGCAAATTTATATGCGCACTTATTTTGTATCTAGCATCTGCTATGTGAGTCAAATGGCTTGCAGCCTATCGTATCGTCGTATAAAGGTGTGTGGTAAAAATTTTACTTCTCAAGTGGTTGATGTTTCTATTTGTAAAGTACTAAAAACATGGTCAGAGAATGACTAGAGAATGTTTTTGTAAATTTTGATTGTATTGATTGATTCTTGATTAGGGTTTGTACAAAGGGTTGTATACCAAAGAAAAATTCCCGCATCTACCATTGTAGCAACATGTATAAGGGCCAAAATAGGATTCAGCCCTTCCATTGCATTAGGTAACCATACATGAAGGGGAAATTGTGTAGATTTAGCAATCGCACCGGCAAATAATAGAATAACGCACAAAGTAACAAACACAAAATTGACTTCATTATTAGAAATAAATTTGAGACTGATACGTATCAAGAAAGTTACAACATAATCAAGACAGTAGAAGCACGATAGGTTGAATTGCTACACAAGGCTAGTTTACATGTTGATTAATAATTGTTTGCGGGTGACCATGTAATATCCGAAATCCATAAGGCTAGTTTACACATGCCGAAATCACGTTGATTTTGGTATGGGCTTATGGGTTGGATTTTGGGCCATTGTACAAGCCAACTATATAAAGCATAAGTTGTTACATTATTAGACTAGCACTCTCGTAGCCACCATCAACTTTAGAGAGCAGAGCGGTTTAGTTTATGGCTTCTGTACTCGACATCTCCAATTAATAAGCCGGTGCATTGAAGTTAGCTTTGTATTTATCAATCATCATACTTTATTCTTGTTGATATTGAATCACCACAATTGCAAGATTCTTTCTACTGATTGTGGTCAATTCATATCATATTGTTTAAATCCGGATTTTGGATTTACAATTGGTATCAGGACTTCAAAAATCGTTTGTGGCTCGGGTTGTGATATATCAATTGATGACGTGGGTACCTATACCCACTCACAAGCTAAAGAAGCCCGATAGCTAAGAAGCCACAAACTTCAGCTGCTAAGTTGGGAAGCTTGAAGCTTCATCACCATAGCTGGGCTGGCAAGGGAAGCTCCTCGCTACAATAAAACTCAGGCTACCACCTCTGATGTGACATAAAGCTAAAGTCTAACACCTCTAATGTGACATAAAGCTGAGGTTCGAGGAAAAGCAAATATGTCGGCTTGTAGGCTCAAAGCAGACTACAAGTTACATAAAAAAGGAATGACTTGTCTGAGTAAGCTAAAAGAAAGAGCTGGCCATTCCTCTTATAGAAGCTTAAGCTTCTCAAAGGAAGCTCTTGGACTATCTATAAAAGGAGTCACACACATCCCTTCTTATCTTATACCATGTGTAGCCAAAACGCCACACCCTTGGGCATTTTGCGCCATGTGACATCCCGCCATCAATGGAGAGTTTTTAAAAAAAGTGGCTTGGTGGGAAAAACGCCACAACTCTCCTATAATAATTACATATATTACCCTCTCTCTCTCCCCTCCCCACACACAATTTTATCAAAACTCATGCCATATCCGCGTTTTCTAGAAAACACAATGCCCAAAACGCTGAATGAAAAAGCCCGTGCGGGGGGGGGGGGGGGTTGTACCCCTGACATTTCCACTCCAAAATGCCACAATGTGGCTGGAGTACGCATGGTCTTATTCCAACTCTACCACTCTCTCACTATATTCTCATACTCTCTCTCTAGAATAATACTCTCTAGAAAACTACTCTAGATAATACTACTCATTAAAAGATCTCTCTTCAATGAATAATTATAATTTACTGAGTTGTTAGTCCTCTAAGATGCTGAGGCGTAACACTATCAGCTCACTCCTACGCCAATGACGAGTCACCAACTAAGCAACCTGAAATCTGCTCAGTTGTTCTCTAAAAGTCAGGTCTCAACCACTATCTCATATTGCATTCTCTATCTATAGTATACATATCTATACTTATTATTTATATACATTCATGGGATAAGTTACAAATATTGAGCGTCGGACGGCGGTCCAGAGACCTCGGTCTATGGTCCCATTTCTAACGAGTTCCTTTGTGTTGTAGGTACAAGCTAGAAGCTGGAAGGTGACCCTGGAAGTGTCCATACCATCACCAAAACATACTCTCATTGTCGCTATACCCATTGTAGCAACAAGTGGCGCCCACCGTGGGGTTGACGCTACTTAGAACATAAAACTCTATGTGGTTCAGCTCCAAATGTTCCCAAGTTCTTCTTTCTATGATTGGGAATGACATCTTTCTTAAGGTCGCTTCTACACAAGGTTCCTAGCTTCTTACACTATGACATTATTTTCAATATTAAATGGTTCCAAAAAGCATATGTTCTTTGTACATGAATGTTGGTGCAATGTGCCAGTAGTTCATTAGTCTTTAGTTTATCGTGTTTGTAATCGTTACATTGTCTGTTACATATTGGTGAACATTAATGGTTTAGGTTTTGGTATTGGCGAACTTAGCCAATAGGTGAAGTTAGGGACAACTTCGCCAAGCCTGTTTGGCGAAGTTGTCGTAGGCTATATAACCTAACTTCAGCCGTGGTTTTTGTTAAGGTTTTTGGGTCATAGTTTGTGGATGGATGGTTTATCGGTTAAGAGCTCTCAAAGCTAATAACAATTAAGCCTTTGTTTTATGTGTTCGTGTTTATTACGTATTCATTACTTATCAAGTATATACACTCGTAATCGTATACTTAGGGGATTCCGCACCCTCAATGTACGAGATACTCCTGTGTAGATCCGGCTGGGAACTTACAAGTGGTATCAGAGCCTTAGGCTCTTATGCTATGGTTCAGGATCTGCGTTTTGGTGTTTTTGGCATGTTTCAGATCTAGCTTTAGTTGGAAAAGATGGCAGGGGCGAAGTTATAGGGTTCTGGAAAAGTTATCTGGTGGTGAAGTTATCAGGTGGCGAAGTTATCAGGTGGTGAAGTTATCAGGTGGTGAAGTTATTAGGTGAAGTTAACGGGTGAAGTTAAAAGGTGAAGTTAATGATATGTTTTCCTTTTCCTCCGACGTTCAAGATACGACATTCCAAAAAAAAAGTATTTTCGGGAAATTTTCTTGAACGGAAATTTTCATATGTCATTCATATGAAAAGAGGATCATTGAGGAAAAATTTGGTGATAATATTTTTTTGGTGTTCCCGGCCGAATGATCGGGTTTACACGATTATTATGAGGCCGAAAACGTTGTTCAGACAAAGAGTGTCAATTGGTATCTCTAGGTCCTCCATGTGAACAACTACGGGTCAGCTATTTAAATGAAGATGCTCGGGTAATAAAGATCATGGAAGCTTGGTTAAGCTGTTGATGATTATTACAAGGCATGTGTGTTAGATTCTGTCAATGTGGTTTTGTGATGAAACTGATCATTTGCTGTTGAGTAGTTGAAGATTGAACTTTATCTTACGAATCGATTATGGTTTAGATGATTGATTAGGCACCGGGATGTAGATAAAAGATCTCGATATAATTTGGATGGGCTTACACTGAAGGGGAGATCTGATATGGAAGACGCCGGGTGATTGGTAGATTTGTGAAGCTACAAAAAAACGTAAAAATGAAAAAAAGTAAAAAAACTAAAATTCTTATTTATCATCTCGGTTTCATAAAAGAAACATCTCGGTTTAGATAAACTATATATATGTATAATCTATAATATATATAAACGAAAACATAAAAATCCTACGTGTCGCTATGTGGACGCTCCCCCTTTTTTTGAAGTCATTAAATTTGCTTGATTTTTAAATGGAGGTTTCTCATGCATTTAACCCGAAATCACGGGTATGGGTCTTACCTGTTGGGTTTTATACAAGATTATCAAAGTTCAAGTTAACCATATTTAACATGAAAACGCAACGGAAGCTTAGATTTTAAAACTTGTTATGAACATACCATTATGTTAAAACTAAAACCCAAAGAACAAGGATCAATATTACAAGAACAATATGCTTACAAAATGTAAATGGTACCTTCTTATACCTTATAAGAAGATGTAGATGGATGAAGAAGATGATGTCTTCAAATGGCAAGGTTGCAAAGGAGAAACCCTCAAGCTTTGAATACCCCAAGCTTTGAATCAACAACACCAATTGATGCTAGGATTTGAACACTTTAATCAAGCTCACAAAAACCCCAAAATGGCCAAAGTGGCCGTGAGTTTTAGAGGGAGAAAGAGAGGATGTTTTTTTTTGATTACTTGAAATTCAAAATGAGACAAGAACCAAAATGCATGTCTTGTGAATGGTTATTAATAAAAGGTGGTCAACACAAAAGGACAAAAGTTTGGATGGGACCAAACCCTCCACCCACATGGGGTGGCCGGTTTTGTTTTTTTTTTTGTTTTTTTTTTGTGTTTTGTTTTAACCATTTAAAACACCTCCATTTATTTTATAAAACTCACTTTTATAAAATTGTACATACATTTATGTAATTATTTAACCAATTAAATAATTTATTTATATAAACAAATTATCCAGATAATTTATTTAAATCCTCAAGTGTGTTTGTTTAGAAAACCAATTTTTCTAAACACGTAGTGTTCGGTATTCGTTTAAATGATCAAATCACTAAAAGAATACATTTGGTGTTGTCTAGCTTGTTATTGGGTATGACCCGACTTGGATCAAACACAGTTAGCCACATTAGTTTAAGTATGTGTCTCGGGCATACGTAATTCCAACAATCTCCCACTTGCACGAGATACATAGAAAATTAATGCAAGTGGTGAATACCGCCTAACAACAGTTCACCACCCCTAATGTGTTTGACGAAGTGCCATTCAATAACATCATCCCTTCAAGTCCCTTACTTGATATGATTTAGGTGAATCTATCATTATATCCCTTTGTTACTAGATGTCATGTTGGGTCTAAGAGACATAGGTGATCATTCTCTTTACAATTCAACTTTATCAGGCCTTAGACATCTAAACTCTCAACACATAAGAGGAACAAATTCCTTCTTGACTGTATACGCCTCTCACTATCACTTTATACTCCACCCGAGCTCATCCTTATGTACCATCTTTTACGAATAGCGAAGGGGAGAGTCAAAGTGTAATACTTGGTGAAAATCAAGACCCAGTATACATCTCAGGTCTAAGGATAATATGAAATTCTCCTTTACTCAAAATTACTAATGATCAGGTCCATTGACTCCATGTAGTAATATTGAGAGCGGGTCAGTCCAATATTCGTATCCCACAAATATCTATGAACCTTGGCAGCAAACCTATGCTCCATATTCATTCCTTATGAATATCCACCAATCCTAGTTCATAATAGTCTTGCTTCATATTTGTTCCCACAAATGTGATCGACTACGGACTTTTAGAATAAGATAACTTATTCATGGATTAAACATGCAAAATTAGAATTTAACTCAAGATTCCATAATCATATAAAAGAGTTAAATTACAAAAGTCTTTTAAACATAAATACAAAATAGATCAAATCCAATTACTAGAATATCGGAGTCCTAAGCCACTTGCATGACGCTCATGTTTCGGTCTTTCTAGGAGCTTCGTGAATGGATCCGCAAGATTTTGATCAGTTCCAACTTTGCGAATACATATCTTTCCTTTTTCAACTTCATCCCTTATGTAGTTGAATCTCCGCTCTATGTGCCTTGTCTTTTGGTGCGAACGAGGTTCCTTGATTTGTGCAATCGCACCCTCGTTGTCACAAAAGATTTCTAGGGGGTCTTGAATGGAAGAGACCACCCCTAGATCAGTAATGAATTTCTTCAACCATGCAGCTTCCTGAGCTGCCAATGAAGCGGCGATGTATTCTGATTCTGTAGTGGACAATGCTACCACTTCCTGTTTTGAGCTCTTCCAAGAGACAGCTCCTCCATTAAGAGTGAACACATACCCAGATTGTGATCGAGAATCATCTCGATCAGTTTGGAAGCTCGCATCCGTGTAACCTTTTATAGCGAGTTCCTCCTCACCAGATCCATATATCAGAAACATATCCTTAGTTCTCCTAAGGTATTTCAATATGTTCTTAACAGCCATCCAATGACTGTTTCCTGGATTTTGTTGGTATCTGCTTGTCATGCTCAAAGCGCATGACACATCCGGTCTAGTACGTATCATCGCATACATGATGGATCCTATAGCAGAAGCATATGGGATTTGTTTCATTGTTTCTTGCTCACCCTTTGAGCTTGGACATTGAGCTGAACTCAATATAGTCCCTCTTTGAATAGGTACAAAACCTTTCTTGGAGTTTTCCATCTTGAACCTTTTCAAGATTTTATCAATGTATGTACTTTGGTTCAAACCTATCAAGCGCCTTGACCTATCCCTATAGATCTTTATTCCCAAAATATAGGCAGCTTCACCAAGATCCTTGATGGAAAATCTACTTCCAAGCCAAGCCTTAACGCTTTCCATGGTTGGAATGTCATTTCCAAATAGTAGAATGTCATCGACATACAATACTAAGAAGGTAATTATACTCCCACTAGCCTTTTTATACACACAAGCCTCATCAGCGTTCTTGATGAATCCAAAATTTTTGATTTCTTCATCAAAACGATGATTCCAAGTTCTAGATGCTTGTTTCAATCCATAGATTGATTTCTTTAACTTGCATACTTTATTAGGATGTTTCGGATCGACAAAACCTTCAGGCTGAACCATATAGACATCTTCCTCAAGATATCCATTTAGGAAAGCGGTCTTGACATCCATTTGCCAGATTTCATAATCATAATGTGCAGCTATGGCAAATAATATCCTAATAGACTTTAGCATTGCCACAGGCGAAAAAGTTTCATCATAATCAACCCCTTGAGTTTGAGTGAAACCTTTAGCTACAAGTCTCGCTTTATAAGTATCCAAGTTTCCATGCATATCAGTTTTTCTTTTGAAAACCCACTTACTTCCAACAGCTTTGGAGTTGAGTGGTAGTTCAACCAATTCCCAAACTTGGTTGTCATACATGGATTGCATCTCAACGTTCATGGCTTCAAGCCATTTGTCACAATCATTCTTGGACATTGCATCACGGTATGTGGTTGGTTCATCCGAATCTACCACGTAGCAACCTTCTACAAAAAATCCATACCTTTCAGGTGGATTGCTAACTCTACCAGATCTGCGAACGTTTTGTGTGTTTTGATCAACCACTTGATCACTTTCAACAACCTCTTGTTGAGTGCTAGTATCAACCAATTGTGTATCATCTTGTGATTCTTGATCCTCATCAAATTTCACTGTTCTACTATTAGTTCCTTCCTCAAGGAACTTAGTTTCCAAGAACTTACCCTTTCGAGCAATAATAACATTTTGCTCACTAGGGTCGTAAAAGTAATATCCTATATCATCTTTAGGATAACCTATAAAGATACATTTAGTGGATCGGACTTCTAATTTGTTTGGGGTGTATTGCTTTACATAAGTTTCACAACCCCAAACTCTTAAGAATGATAGCGATGGAGCCTTTCCATGCCATATTTCAAAAGGTGTCTTCTCCACTTTCTTGGTTGGAGCCATATTCAATATGCGAACAGCGGAAAGTAAAGCATAGCCCCAAAATGATAGAGGTAAAGTGCTTCTAGCCATCATCGATCGAACCATATCTAATAGGGTACGATTTCTCCTTTCAGACACACCATTATGTTGTGGTGTTCCAGGTGGAGTAAGTTGTGAAATAATTCCACAACTCTTAAGATGATCTTGAAAAACACCACTTAGGTATTCACCTCCTCTATCACTACGAAGTACTTTGATTGTGGTCTTGAGTTGTCTTTCTACTTCAGTTTTGAAGTTTTTGAACATTTCAAAAGCTTCATCTTTGTGTTTCAATAAGTACACATAACCATATCGACTATAATCGTCAATAAAGGTAATGAAGTATCTTTCACCATTCCTAGTCATTGGTCTAAAAGGACCACATACATCCGAATGTATGATACCCAATAATTCTTTTGACCTTTCAAAAGTTTTATTAAAGGGTTGCTTTGTCATTTTGCCTTGTAAACAAGATTCACATACATCAAATGAATCATACTCATTTGTTTCTAGAATACCACTCTTGCGAAGAGTTTGCATGCGATTCTTGCTTATATGTCCAAGGCGACAATGCCAAAGATAGGAATCACCCAAGTCCTTCTTGAGTTTCTTGGTGCTGACATTGTACATTGAACTACTATGTGACATACCACTTTGATCTATTTCATATATACCATTCATGGGTATAGCTTTAAAATAAAATATGCCATTCATCAAAACATGAATATCATAATCAATAAACTTAAGATCAAAGCCACATTGTTTTAAAAGGGACACGGAAATAATGTTTCTCCTTAACTTAGGAGCATACAAAACATTCTTCAAAATTACTTCCAAACCACTTGGAAGCTTTAACATGTAGTCTCCTTGAGCTTGGACTTCAACTTTTGCTCCATTGCCCATAAAGAGACTAATGTCCCCTTTGTTGAGTTGTTTACTTCTTTTGAACCCCTGCAACAAATTGCAAATGTGAGTTCCACATCCGGTATCAAGTACCCATGTATTTGAAGAAATAACATTCAGTTCAACATATATAGTAAAGATAATACCTGAGGTATGCCCCGCATCCCTCTTATCTTTTAATGCATTGAGATAGGTCGGACAATTCCTTTTCCAATGACCTATCTCTCCACACTCAAAGCATGGATCTTGCGTCGCAACCTTTTGCTTCTTTTCCTTCGGTTTGTAGGGCGTGATGGCTTTCCTCTTTCCCTTTCCTTGGACGTGGCCCTTGCCCTTAGCAACACTTGCTTTGGGGTTGGAGTTATGTCCCCTTTTTCCTTCATTGATTGTTAGAACGGGTAAAACCTTTTTACCCATTCCCGCTTCGGCCGTTCTTAGCATTGCGTGAAGCTCACCAATGCTTTTGTCCCACCCATTCATGTTATAATTCATGACAAAGGTTTCAAACCTTTTGGTCAAAGAGTTGAGGATCAAATCCGTAGCCAACTCATTAGACACGGGACAATTCAACCTACGAAGCTTTTCGATGTAGCTTTTCATCTTTAGGACATAAGATGAGACGCTTTGGGTTTCCTCCATACGACATGCATGAAACGCTCGAACCGTTTCGAAACGTTCCGCTCTAGCTTGTTGAAGGAACATTTCCTTCAATTGAGTTATCATGTCGTATGCCCCATGATGCTCGAAATCCTTTTGGATTTCGGGAATCATAGTCGCTAACATGAGGCAAGAGGCTTGCACCGAATCTTTGGTGTAGTTGACCCAATCGTTATAAGCCTCCTCATCTTCCACGTTAGGCTCGTCGGGAATGGGATCGTCTAAGACATATGATATCTCTTCTTGTTTGAGAACTATTCTCAAGTTGCGATACCAATCCATAAAGTTATTATGGTTTAGACGATCCTTTTCAAGGATGGTTCTTAAGGATAGGTTCCGGGTGTTATGGGTAGAGGTGTTTGCATTGTTAGCGGCCATCTACAAAATTTAACAAAGTTTTATTTTAGTATTATAAACAATTTAATTATTAATACCCTTTTATTCCAGATTTTAAAATAATAATTAAATTCTAGAATCCAACGATAAATCAAATTTCGGTTAGGTGACCTTTATCCCGTTATTTGATTTAACAAGGTAGTCAATCTTGACAATTGCAACCCTTTGCAACTTCTAGAGGTATGGGACCATTCGAAATCCTTATTTCGTGTTGGCATGTTTATCCCATCAACACCATTGGACCCCATGCTTAGGTGACCTTTATCACATGGTTTCCAATTCAAGTCGTCCTACTTGTATAAACATGTAAGATTAACATACAAGTGGTTAGGTGACCTTTATCCCACAAATATGTTAATATTACCCTAAGTATATTAGTTTGCTCAAAAATGGTTAGGTGACCTTTATCCCATTTAAAGTTCCCTAATACGTTAAGTGTCATACAAAAGGATGGTGTTAGACTTGTTTCCTTGGTAATTATGAAAAAGGGATTTTTAAGTTTTCCAATATTCTAGTTTGAAAAACATTATGCCATATCCTAACATGCATTTAGTAATATGGCGATTTTGAAAACCAATTTTCAAGGTTCAAGTTATAATAAAACCAATTTTATTATATGTGAGTAATCGCTTAGTTTTAATAAACCCATTTAATTAAACTAATTGACGCGATATTACCAAATATATATTAGAACCCGTTTCATGCTTGTTGTCGTTCCTATGTGACGGTTTGGATATCCTAATATCTATCAACCACACATTACATAAAGTAAAACAAACAACCAAGCATACATATGCAAAATATAGTCATAACCGAGAACCGCTAAGTTTGACCATACTTGTTAGCCGAAACAAGTATAGGTCATAAGTCACACCTAAGGGACAAAACATGACACAAGGATGGAATGTTGACTCCCACTTGACCTTGCATCCAAATGCTTCAAGTATCCTTTCCAAGTTGTTGTGTTCTTGTTGGGCTTGTTAATGGGCTCCAAACTTCCAAAAGTCTTCTTGGGCCCAAGAGTGAAATTTATGGGCCTAATGGGCTTGAATCCCATGATGGGCCGGTGAGGCCCAACAAGCCCAAAATTTCGGTCCAAGGCCCAAATCCACCAATTCTTGCATCTTCAATTTTTACAAAATGTATCCTAATACATATTTTTCTAAAAAAAAGAAAATGCAACTAATCTATTTATTACAAACCAACTTATGAATAAATAAATTACACAAGCCTAAGATTATGAATTATTACAACCATATTAAATAATAAACATAATCAACATACACAAACAACAATCAACACATCCAAGGTCTAGGTTTCGGTTATGACACATCCAAACATACCAAATGTTCTAAGCATGCAACCTAAGCAACCAATGCCCAAAATCACCAAATAAAATCGGCCCCCCCCCCAAGAGGCTACGGCCCAAAATTTTTTTATTATTTTTTTTTATTTTCAACATCCAAATGTTAATAATGGTTTCCTAAGATCTTTCCATGCATGTCAAGATCTTACAAATCCATGAGGGGTAAAATCCACCAAAATTTCGGACCCCTTTTTCACCCATGAGGGGTAAAATCCACTCTTGATGCCATTGTTGGGTTTTATACAAGATTACAAGAACAATATGCTTACAAAATGTAAATGGTACCTTGTAACCGGCTCTTGATGCCATTGTTGGGTTTTATACAAGATTATCAAAGTTCAAGTTAACCATATTTAACATGAAAACGCAACGGAAGCTTAGATTTTAAAACTTGTTATGAACATACCATTATGTTAAAACTAAAACCCAAAGAACAAGGATCAATATTACAAGAACAATATGCTTACAAAATGTAAATGGTACCTTCTTATACCTTATAAGAAGATGTAGATGGATGAAGAAGATGATGTCTTCAAATGGCAAGGTTGCAAAGGAGAAACCCTCAAGCTTTGAATACCCCAAGCTTTGAATCAACAACACCAATTGATGCTAGGATTTGAACACTTTAATCAAGCTCACAAAAACCCCAAAATGGCCAAAGTGGCCGTGAGTTTTAGAGGGAGAAAGAGAGGATGTTTTTTTTTTGATTACTTGAAATTCAAAATGAGACAAGAACCAAAATGCATGTCTTGTGAATGGTTATTAATAAAAGGTGGTCAACACAAAAGGACAAAAGTTTGGATGGGACCAAACCCTCCACCCACATGGGGTGGCCGGTTTTGTTTTTTTTTTTTTTTTTTTTTTTTTGTGTTTTGTTTTAACCATTTAAAACACCTCCATTTATTTTATAAAACTCACTTTTATAAAATTGTACATACATTTATGTAATTATTTAACCAATTAAATAATTTATTTATATAAACAAATTATCCAGATAATTTATTTAAGTCCTCAAGTGTGTTTGTTTAGAAAACCAATTTTTCTAAACACGTAGTGTTCGGTATTCGTTTAAATGATCAAATCACTAAAAGAATACATTTGGTGTTGTCTAGCTTGTTATTGGGTATGACCCGACTTGGATCAAACACAGTTAGCCACATTAGTTTAAGTATGTGTCTCGGGCATACGTAATTCCAACATTACCAAACCCATATATTCCTTAAACGGGTTATAACATCTCATTAAATTAAAAATTATTTTCACCAAATTATTGATGTGAAAATCCTATAAAATAGGATATACTAAAAACTATTATATGATTTTTTTTAAATATTATTTATAATTAAGAAACAATTTTATAGTAAAAAAAATAAGCGGGTCTTGGGTCTTACCAAATCCAGATAACTTTTAAACTGGGTTATAACATCTTAGTTATTTGTGTAATCTTTTTATCATCAAACTCTAAATATATTACAAATTCATTACAATAAATAAAATTAAACCCAAAAAAATATATAAATATTAAAAACGAGTAATGTAAAACAGCCCCCGTAATACGGGGGATAAAACTAGTATGTACATATTTATACATATATGTTAATTTTTTTTATACACATATGTAAGCTTTAGAGGTCCGAAATAGTACTTAAAGTTCTTAATTTCAATTGGTTCTCTTAGGATCATTACCATATATATATATGTATATATAGGGGAGGGTTATCCTAAAAATAAGTAGTTTCTTAGGAAGACTAAGAATAAATCATAGCCATTGGATCATATCAATCAATGATTGAGATTTAAAATTACCAAAAACCGTGATAGTTTCCTAGAATTACTCTTTCACCATTATAGCCGACATAGTTTACTAGAATTATTCTTTCACCATAGGTTTTAATGCCAAATGTCAAAATTTTATTGGTTCTTAACATTCCTAGGAAACAACTTCTTTTTATTTGAACCCTTTTCTATATATATATATATGGATAGGTTCAAAAGGGAATCGAGGTTCATATTATTTTTTACATGTAAAATAAAGAGTTTCGCAGTTCCCTACTTTATTTGGGTTCCCTCTTGAACCTGCCCCTACATATATGCATATAAATACTCGCTAGGTGCTTGCGCGATGCAGCATCACACGTGACCAATGTTAGTACGCTCGTTACCTCGGTATGTGCGTAACCCGATGATGGTATGCGTTTAACGTGGCATCAGGCGTGTAACCGATGTTAGTAAGCGCATCACACAATGCCTAAATGCGAGCAACCCGGTATGTATATACAATGTCATACGCGTAACGAATGCCTGAACGTGCATTACGAGTGAGAAAAATCAAGAAACAAAAATGAAAGATCTCTATGTGTCAGGAATTTGAAGCCGTCATGAAGAAAAGATTTGAGATGAGCGCCATGGGTGAACTAATCTTTTTCTTGGGTTTACAGGTAGATCAGAAGAAGGATGGCATGTTTATTCATCAAACTAAATATGTTCACGATGTGCTCAAATGATTCAAGATGGAAGAAAGTTGTGTCAACCACAAACTAGGTGCTGAATCTGACAGTGATGACGATGTGGATCCCACTCAATATCGTGCAATAATAGCTTCTTTAATGTATCTAACTGCTTCTAGACCTGATATTATGTTTGCAGTTTGTAGTTGTGCACGTTTTCAGGCTAATACAAAGGAGTCACACATGAAGGGAGTAAAGAGGATACTTTGGTATCTCAAGGGAAAACTTAAGTTGGGTTTCTGGTATCCAAAGGGAGGAGAACTGGATCTAGTGGGATACACCGATTCTGACTATGGAGGCTGTAACCAGAATAGGAAGTCAACTACAGGTGGCTGTCAGTTTCTTGGAGGGAGATTGGTGTCGTGGAAATGCAAAAATCAGACCTCGGTGTCATGACACACATGAAGTTAGGACAACTTCACCTATTGGTGAAGTTAGAACAACTTCACCATAGGCCCAAGCCCGCAAAGATGTTTATCTATATATATGTATGTCATGTTTAGGGTTAAAGTAATAGAATAGAAAGAGAGAGTGAGAGCAGTAAAGTTGTCTAGAGAAAAACAAATAGTGAGAGTCTCGTGGGCAGACCCGAGGTAGAGCTCACCTCGGGTCGACCGTAACATGTTTTCTCTTTCGGTATGTATCGTGTTTTGATTAATATATAAAGCGATCTGCAGATCTGTTTATTGAATTCATGTGTATGTTTGTGTTTATTCGTGTTCTTCGTCTCCAACATCATAAATGGGTCTAGGAGGATTCCGCACTCCTGACTTCGTGCGGATCTCGTATCTATCAACGACGAACCGGGGACTTACAACATCAACAACCACAACTTGTTTATACATATACACTTTTGAGTTGTTGTGTAAAAACTTTCTTGATAGCAAGTATAAATATATTAGCTTATCACTTTTTAGAAACATTAATTATATGTTTGTTCTAAAAAAACATGGTATTACTCAACTTTACTAGTAGTTTACGACATCCAACTTTACATGAGAAAGAAGTTATGTTAAAACTTCATTCAAAAAATCTGTTTGGTAACAAATATCTATTTTGTCAAGAAAGGTTAAAACCAAATATTAGTTTTTTGGCCATAAAAATAATATAATAATAATAAAAGTTTGAATAAGAATCATGACATGTTAAAATTTGACATAGATATTTGTTTTCACACAATGTCAACTTCACAACTATTCAAATAATCTAACGTACATATGTTACTGTTTACCTCTAACATAAACATGTGTTTCATTTAAGTCAGAAAAAGTACATAGGTTACTGATGTGATGCGTTTGAGTGCTTAAAATGTAATGGATTGGAGATTTAGCTTTCTCACAAGATCGTGTTTTAAATTTATAAAATTGATTTCTACTAAGACTAAACACACACAAAATAGGCAAGTGTACCTATCGTATATGTAGAATAGTATTGGTAAGAACCAAGTATCGATCCGTGGACACAAATGTTTCTAATAATAAATCTCCGTTTTACTATAATTGGAGAGTTTAATCATTTTAGGGTTGATTTTCAAACTTTTTATAAAATAGAAATACTTATATACTATATAGGTGACAAGAAGAGAATTTCCATATGAGTAGTTCAATTATATGAAGGTTACCATCTAAGATCAAGAATCCACTCCATTATTCCTTGATGATTATTAAATAAACATGTGATAAACTTGTCCTAATAATATATGATAGAATAGTCCCTCATTTCTAAGTGAACATATTCTATGACATAAAAGAAAGTAGCATGCGTATTTTCAAGTCCATCCCATGCTTAATATCATGCTATCGCGAGAATTTCAATTTAAGTAGATAAGTAGTTTGGTAAAGTAGAACGATTAGGATTGAGTTTGATTTCTCAAATACCAATCCTAACAACTTCGAGTGGTTGTAGTTAACTCACACAACCTCCCCTTGGTTGATTTGATTAGGTTATAGTTACACATTCCATTATCATATGATTTCTTTAACTAGCATGATAATCTACGCAATCATGTTAACAATGTTATTTTAGAATCATCAAAACTAGAGAAATAGATCATAAATTATATATCATCATTTCTAATTACAACATAAGGATCCATGTTTTATCTTGAATAAGTTATCAAGGTATTCTTTTTACCATTTCTAGTTTCCAAGAACATGAGTGAACATGAATGATTTTTAGTCTTCAACCTTGATGTATTGAGTTAAAGTGATAAAATATTTCTTCATCAAAGGATAATTGCAAAATAACCATGTACTTTACCAAACTAAACCACATGTTTCACACAATCATCAAGTAAAACAAATATTCTTCATAGATTTTAGATGGTAAATGGAGTTTAGCTCATAATGAGCATAGTTATGAACATTAAAAGAGACGATGATAAAAAAATCACATGATTAAACTAGAAAAATCTAACCAAATGTGGATGAATCTTCCTTCTTAATGATGATGATGGATGATGATAATGATGATGGTGGATAACAATGGTAATCTCCAAGCCTTCACACTCTCCACAAGATCTTCAAAATGGGTGTAATGTGGGTGTTTTTATAAGAGAACCCCGAATAGAGATTTTCTTCAAGCACACTTGATCAATACAACATGCTCCTCTATTTATAGGCAGTCTGGAGAAGCAGGCACGGCCCCATGCTTATTGAGGCACGCCCCCGTGTCCAGGTGTCCAGTTGCATTAAATTCTATGTCAAATCGTACATGATGACTCACCACGGGGGTGTGCTATCTGAGGCACGGTCCCGTGCTTTTGGTGATATGTTACATTTCTTTTGTCTTTTTCTGAAAGGTGACCACGACCCCATGCTTACTGAGGCACATCCCAGTGCTTCTGTGTCCAGTGTTTTGTCTTTTCTTGTATATTTTGGTCTTTTCTTGCATTTAGAGGCATGGGGGGCGTGTCTAGGGGGCACAGGGGTGTGTCTAGGGGTTTTCTTTCGTTTTTTTTTCGCATTTTCTCTTGTTTCTTCGTTTAAGTCTTGGTTTACCTGAAATTACATTTTAATGTGATAAGTAGCTTTTTGAGCTGTATTATTTGATAGAAGTTGCAGTTTTTATAGATTGTTTGATGTTAAAAAGATGTATAATTTTGTGTACATCAGTTACTATTCACCTAGATGTTACTTGAAAGATGCAGCTTTAATAACATTACAAATCAGCTTGCAGCTCAGAAGGCGGAAACACACCAGCTTCTTGCACAATTGAATAGTCAACGAGCTGCGAAACTCAGAAACATGTCTTTATAATGACGTCAAAATGTCATACAAAACATCTTCCTGAGAGACTTGCAAACTCATTCACAAGAGAAGCAAATAAGCTCAGAAACTACACGCACCAGCTTCTAGCTCATCAACACTCTGCTACAGTAACCAAATAGTATAACGATCAGAAAAGTCAGCATATGTTTTCAAAACACTTAATCATTGGAAAAATTACTTCGGGGACGAGAGCTCTATCATAATAGTCTACTCTAACCCTTACATTATAAAGCGAGTATTAGAACTACACTAGCTATAATAAAACTTGAAGGTTTCCCAAAATATGAGATGAAACACGAGACCAAGCTACTAAGAAGATGCATCAGGAACCACAGAAACATTTGCGTCATGCGAGCTGAGCTACACTTAATTTCAAACATTTAATGGTCAAAACCAATTATAAACATGCGACATGACAGAAGCTACAAAACATATCATGACAAAAGTTACAGAACAACTTATGGTAGAAGCTACAATAGTAACTTAGGTTAAAATCTATAGAAGTAGCTTACGTCAAACAAGATCAGGCAGAAGCTTCATATGATATGTCAGAAGCTACGAAGCTTCCTGCTAAACCATGGAAGGAACATGAACTAGAAGCTTGGTTGCACAACCATATGGTACTATACAGATCAAATTAGCATTTTCTAAGGATGAATGGACCCTATGTCAATTTATCCTTAACAAAACTAAACTCTTTTATGGGAACAAATGTGTCGCCTAGGGAAAAGGTCGTGATTCCCCTTAAGATACACGTGTTTCCAAAAAGGGAAAATAAGGAGGTTTCTTAATAATATGCTTTAAAGGAGTGAAGAGAATGCTCACCTACTAGAAAAAGTATAAAGCAACCTCTCACTCAACTTCAAGGTGCTACCAAGATAAACCACCTTTGTGCCTGATAAGGAATCTGTTCGTTGGGAAGGAAATCAGCTCCTCAGATAACCATGGAAGCTCAAAACAAAATCAGCTTCATAGATAACCTTGGAAGCTAAGAACAAAATCAGCTTCGCAAGTAATCTGGGAAGCTCATAAGGAAATCATCTTTGCAGGTGTGTATGGCCCCACTCCCGATGCCCTACTTTTTCGTTGGATTTACTCATAAACACAATTCTATATATCAGAGTGAATTAAAACTTTCACGGAACTATATTAAAAGTCAACCATTCATTACATAAGTCTCAATTTAAAATAATATAAAACATGTCTTTTTTTTTCAAACATTAACAACCGAGTCTTCAGATGCCAACTTCTTTATTCATCTACCATGTGTCCTCCTTCAGGCCAACTGTCTCATACTACTCACCTGCGTGCATACTAAAAGTCAGCTACGCTGAGTGAGTTCTAGTTATCAGGCAACGTATAATTCATTCACATATTTACATATATACGTATCCGAAGATACATATTACATACTTAGCATGTTACCTTTCTTTCATTCGTACATATATACTTTCTTCTTTCATACTTTCATACATTCTTTCATACCATCACAATTTCATACTCATTAACCATTTAAGGTATCTTTCATCAATTAATAAAGTCCGAAGGCTTCTATGTACTTAATCTAAGTCCAGGGACATTTCTGTCATTTTATCAAACTTCATCCGTTATCCAGTTCCTTAACGAATGTGGCTCATTCGTTGCCTCCTAACGCATGTGTTCTTTCATAACGAATGGACTCATTCGTTACTTCTTGACAAATGGACCTTTATAACGAATGAACTTTTATAATGAATGAACCTTCATAGCGAATGGACTTTCATAGCAAATGGACCTTCTAACGAATGAGGGTTCATTACTCATCTCCCCGTAACGAATGGGCTAACGAATGTAGCTTGTTGGGATGAGAAAAGTGCTAAATGAAGATTGGAAACTTCTCAACCTCTCAAGAAACTGCTAAGTATGGAATCCGAGCAAGATCAGACCTCCTAACAAGCTTTTACTTACCCTAGAAAGGTATTTTGCCTTTCGGGCAAGGTTATCTTCTTGAAGACCTCTTAAGTGTCAATCCGAGCAGGGTTCACTTTGTCTAGAAAGGTTGTTCTTCAAGCCAAGCAAGGTTTGTTTCCAAGCAAACTCTTGGCTAAATCAAGCTAAAAAAACCAAGTACTTTGGAAGATCTAGCAAGGTTTATTATTAATAAACAGTTGTCCAAGAAAGCTTGAAGAAAGTTGATAAGGAATATCTCAAGGACTTATTCTAGCAAGTTTCAACTCCGAGCAAGCTACAGTGCTACAAGCACAGTCAACCATGCTACCAACACACTTTGGTTTGTTCAGTAAGTTATTTATTAACAAAGAGTTGAAGGGATTTCTGAAGAACAAGTTTGCTCATAGGACCATAACGAGAAAAGTTTGCTATGGTTAAGAGGATTGATGTATGATAGGTGAATATCTTCTAAGGAAAATATTCTAAGTAAAGTCTACCCGGAGAACTGTTCCCCAGCACACTTTGGTTCCAGGTCTGCTCGAAGAAGACAAAAGCTGCAAAGCTGACCTGAAGACCTGTTTTTCACTCAAAATCTTTTGTAATATGATTTTGTGATTATGTTTCATTGATTAGGGTTTCTAGAGGGAATGACAACTGTCAGGGCACACCTATAAATAGAATATATTAGTGCACGCCTATGAGACACCAGACGAGAGAGCGATAGGACATACCTGATATTATTTCTGACTTTGAGTGTGACGGCTGTTCTTTAATACGTACAGACAAAACATTTCTTTCTGAAACCCTGATTTATTTTCGTTTGTATTAATATTTATATAAATGGAAATCTTTTGAGTTACAGTTTGTGTTTGTTACCTTAGTATTTATTAAGCAAAATTTAGTGTGTTAGTGTTTCCGCCATTAATACATTATTGCTTTTACCCTAAATAGCAAGTTGTTAACCTTCTTGTCAACACCTAATCTTGTGGGTTACGACAGTGGTATTGTGATCGATATATACGGGACTGACAAGTGGTATCAGAGCTTGTTCCTGCTATTTGGGTGAAGAACGGTTGCTTATTATTGCTGATTTGAAGATGAAGATTAACGTCAGCTGAGCACTGTTTCATCGATTTGTGACATCAGCCGTTCTATTTCGTCATTTCTTTCCAGATATGCAATATCTGGTGTCTTCTTTTTCTTATTTACATTAAATTTTTCATTTTTATTATAGATCTTGCTCTTATTTGACCAGATACATCATATATGAGGATTTCATCCATAGATCTGATTAAATTTCAAGAGAATTTTAAGATTTGTTTAAGGTTTTCAACTGTTTTCTCTGTTTTTCAAATATATTTCAAAATCCCAAAAAGATGTCTGGGTACGAGGAGCAAGAAGTCTCAACTAACAAAATTCCGAGATTGTATGGACAGGAAAACTTCATAAAATGGAAAGTGATTTTTGAAGCCGCAATATGGTTCAACGATGTAGAAAGGTGGACTTCAATAAAAAATGGACCTTATGTGCCTGATGGAACAAATAATAATCAGGTTGTTGAAGCACGGATGTCACACCCGGCCCTGAGCGGCGGAAACAGCCGGGCGCGCACGAGTGGGGATTGATACTTAAGCACGGGCCATTGCAAACATTCAAAGTAAGATTTTCATTGCGCATGAAAAGTTTAATACAAATACATTACATTGTTTAAAATTTACATAAAAACATCCAAGTATAAAAATTGTTGAAGATTTCCACGCCATATCCCCATGCGCGGCGGGAACAACCACGCGCATCGAAGGGATAGAACTAAAATCTTCCAAAAAGCTAGTTTAGATGTTCAGCGTGAGGTGCTCTAAGTGTGACTCCATGCGCTACCTAGTTATCTCCTGAAAGACACGTAAAAACATTTGAATCAGTATAAACTGAGTGAGTTCACAAGTCTTAGTAACTTGATAAATCGTATTGCATCATAATCTTGATACAAATCATTCTGAAACATAATTCTGATAGCATCATTAAAACACATGCTTGGTAAAACATAGTTTTAACATATTCTGATAAAATCGTTCCGCGGGTTACGCGCGAACATTTCTGGGAACTGTGCTCGTCTATGCAAAGTGGCGCTGCCACTACGAGCTAAAATAAGTAATACCGTCCCGCGGGTTACGCGCGAACGTTTCAGGAACATGTGCTCGTCCATGCAAAGTGGCGCTGCCACTACGAGCTAAAATAATAATTCCGTCCCGCGGGTTACGCGCGGACGTTGTGCCGGAAAACAAGGCGCTCGTCCATGCAAAGAGGCGCGACCCCTACGAGCGGGCTCAAACCCATAGTACTGCCCCATGACCATACTAGGCACTCGTCCATGCAAAGAGGTGCGACCCCTACGAGTGGGTGGATCAAACCAGCAGTCCCTACCCTTAGAGTTCCAATGGTAAAGTGATCACTTACTCGAGTTCTAGCGCACATACATCGAAAACCTTAGATAACCGTTTGCATTACTCATCATGAAACATAACTTAAACACATAATCGCTTGCATAGCTTGTAAGTATACCATGATAAAACATTATTTAAGTACGTGTCCCTCGCCCCGAAAACAGTTTAAAAATAGTGAAAACAGTGAAAATAGGGGCTGTGAGACTCACCTGTGGTTCTTGTTAAGGGATTAATCGAGATTCGGGTTTTCTTGGTGTTGGCCCCGGAATCGAAGGTCTAGAATACGATTAAATAACAAGAAGTATATATATTAAGATCAAGAAATAGGAGAATATGAGGTTTGGAAAGTAGATCTCAAGTTTATAACCTCGGTTTACCTAGTAACTGGGACGGAATCGAAAATAACGGATGCTCGGGAGATGATTAGTGCAAGTTTGCAGTTCTTTGGAGTGTGTTTTGAGTGATAGTTTAGGTTACATATTTATAGGCAAACTCAAGGGAACACAATCCCTTGCTTTAGGGGATTGAAATCTTTTCATATCTAGGTGTAATGATGATAAAGTATGGAAATTATTATTGTTTATTGTTTACTTAAAAGTGGAGGAGTGGACAAAAGATCATGATTTGATTTGAACAAGACATGCAGGTCTGGGGTTGGTGAGAATAGGGTGGCTGACAGTTGACTTTTCATGTTACAGTGTGCTTTTTCAGGTACTTTTGTCAGTGTACAGTAAAAAGTGGAAAATCTCTGAAACACGCTACTGTTTCCTTTTGGGCGGGAGTAATCTCCTTATGTCTGGAGAATAGACTAAGTGTTCTGTGCGCATCACTTTGTGCGCATAGCTTTCTGCGTGAAGGACATTTCTTTGCTGCGGGTAGGTGCGTAACCTTCTCGCAGTTGGGGATATTGAGTTTCATTTGTAGATTCTCCAGGTGGTCTTGGTATTTCAACATAGTGATCAGTCATGTTGAAGTCAATTCCATCTTGGAGCTTCAGACAAACTAGCTCTCAATGTTCCCGCCATGCGGGGAGGTTAGTTCCCTTCCGCACGCGCATAAACGATTTAGGATGCACCCGCCTTAGCATCATGCGGGATGGTCAACCCATAGACAACATAACGTTAAGTTACATGAAAACATAAAGCCAAAACATTCACGCATGGCGCATATAACATATGCTCACGCTGGTTCTTAACATGGTGCGCTCGCGCAGGTTGCACATAACAAATGCACGCGCTGACTAACATGGCGCGCTCGCGCAGGGCGCACATAACAAATGCACGCGCTGACTAACATGGCGCGCTCGCGCAGGGCGCACATAACAGATGCACGCGCTGACTAACATGGCGCGCTCGCGCAGGGCGCACATAACAGATGCACGCGCTGACTAACATGGCGCGCATAATATTTACAATCACCTAATTATTAGGTTGATTACTTAGTTTAAGGGATTGGGAATTTACCGGGTGTCACATTCTCCCCTCGTTAAACGAATTTCGTCCCGAAATTTAGGAGACGTTGCTGGCAGAAGCCATGCTCTGAAAGAGGTGTGGGTATTTCTTGCGTATTTGGTCTTCTCTTTCCCAAGTGAATTCAGGCCCACGCCTCGAGTTCCATTGAACCTTTACTAACTTGATTTTGCTCCTGCGTAACTTTTGTTCTTTCCAATCGGTTACTGCTATAGGTTCTTCTACGAAGTGCAGCTGTTTGTCGATGTGAATCTCTTCCAACGGCAAAATCAACGTTTCGTCAGATAAGCACTTTTTGAGGTTGGACACATGAAACGTATCATGAACTCCACTGAGTTCGGCGGGTAAACGGAGTTTATAAGCAACCGGACCGATCCTTTCCAGGATCTCGAATGGTCCAATGAAGCGCGGATTCAACTTTTCTCGCTTGCCGAAACGGGGGACTCCTTTCCATGGAGAGACTTTCAAAAGTACTTTATCCCCTACTTGAAATTCCAATGGTTTCCTTCGCACATCTGCGTAGCTCTTCTGTCTGTCGCGCGCTGTCTTAAGGCGATCCATTATCTGAAAAATCTTGTCTGTTGTTTCTTGGATCAATTCTGGACCAGTCATTTGCTTGTCACCTACTTCAGCCCAGCACAGTGGGGATCTACACTTGCGCCCATACAAAGCTTCGAACGGCGCAGCCTTAATGCTTGTGTGATAGCTGTTGTTGTAAGAAAATTCAACCAATGGGAGATGAGTATCCCAGCTGCCTTCGAAATCGATTGCGCACGCGCGTAGCATATCTTCCAATGTCTGGATTGTTCGCTCGCTTTGCCCATCCGTTTGAGGATGATATGCCGTACTCATGTCAAGACGAGTACCTAAAGCCCCTTGTAACGATCTCCAAAACCTTGATGTGAACCGACTATCTCTATCAGAAATGATGGACACTGGGACTCCATGTTTTGAAACTACTTCTCGAATATACAGTCGGGCTAACTTTTCCATCTTATCGGTTTCCTTGATCGGCAGGAAGTGCGCTGACTTAGTTAGCCGATCCACAATAACCCATATTGTGTCATAACCCCCAGGTGTCCTTGGCAGTTTGGTGATGAAGTCCATAGAGATTTGTTCCCACTTCCACATGGGAATTTCTGGCTGCTGAAGCAACCCTGATGGTTTCTGGTATTCAGCCTTCACCTTCGAACACGTCAGGCACTTACTGACATACGTCGCGATGGCGCCTTTAAGATTGGGCCACCAATACAGCGTTTTAACATCTTGGTACATCTTGTCTGCGCCAGGATGTACGGAATACCGCGTCTTGTGAGCTTCGTTCAATACCTGCTCGCGCAATCCTCCCTTGAGAGGGACCCATATGCGGTTAGCGAAATATAGATTGCCGTTTTCTTTAAGTTCCAAATTCTTAACCATACCCCCAAGGCATTCGTTTTTAACAAACTCTGGTTTCAAGGCTTCTTGCTGAGCGTCTCGGATGCGGGTAGAGAGATCTGCGTGAATGGTCAACCTTAGAGCCTTGACTCGTAGCGTTTTTATTCGCTCCTTCCTACTTAGCGCATCTGCTACCACATTCGCCTTTCCAGGGTGGTACTTAATTTCACAATCATAATCGTTCAACAACTCCACCCATCTTCGTTGCCTCATGTTTAAATCCTTTTGATCAAATATATGTTGAAGGCTCTTGTGATCCGTAAAGATTATACACTTTGTACCATAGAGGTAATGGCGCCAAATCTTTAGCGCGAAGACAACCGCTCCAAGTTCTAAATCATGCGTTGTGTAGTTCTTTTCATTGGTCTTGAGTTGGCGTGAGGCATACGCTATGACTTTGTCTCGCTGCATAAGGACACATCCAAGTCCCTGATGTGAAGCGTCGCAGTAAACAACAATGTCATCCATCCCCTCGGGCAAAGACAAAATTGGCGCACTACATAACTTCTGTTTCAACATTTGAAATGCTGTTTCCTGATTTTCGCCCCAAGCAAACTTCTTGTCTTTCTGAGTTAGCGCGGTCAGAGGTAGAGCTATTTTGGAGAAATTCTCAATGAAGCGTCGATAGTAGCCAGCTAGTCCTAGGAATTGCCTCACCTCAGTTGGGGTTTTTGGCGCTTCCCAGTTTTCGATGGCCTTGACTTTGGAAGGATCAACGTGAATTCCTTTCTCGTTTACAACGTGACCGAGAAAGTGAACTTCTCTAAGCCAAAACTCGCACTTGGAAAACTTCGCATACAACTTTTCTTTCCTCAACAATTCCAAAATCAATCTCAGGTGTTGCTCATGCTCGGCCTTGGTCCGTGAGTAAATCAGAATATCATCTATAAACACAATCACAAACTTGTCCAGGTATGGTTTGCACACGCGGTTCATCAGATCCATGAACACAGCCGGCGCATTAGTTAGCCCGAAAGGCATCACTAAGAACTCATAATGGCCGTATCTAGTTCGGAAGGCTGTTTTCGGCACATCTTCCTCATGGACCCTAAGTTGGTGGTATCCTGACCGTAGATCTATCTTCGAATAATAACTGGATCCCTGCAACTGGTCAAATAAGTCGTCAATCCTCGGTAAGGGGTACCGATTCTTGACTGTCAGCTTGTTCAGCTCCCTGTAGTCAATACACATTCTGAACGAACCATCCTTCTTCTTAACAAACAGTACTGGAGCTCCCCAAGGTGAAAAGCTTGGGCGTATGAAACCCTTATCCAATAGTTCCTGTAACTGATTGGATAGCTCTTGCATCTCAGATGGAGCTAATCGATAAGGCGCTCGAGCTACTGGCGCAGCTCCTGGGACTAAATCAATACGAAACTCGACTTGTCGCGGCGGCGGTAATCCGGGCAAATCTTCAGGAAAAACTTCTGGAAATTCGCGCACTACTGGTAAGTCTTCAATTCTTCGCTCGTCTCCTTTCTTCTCTACGACATGCGCCAGGAAGGCGTAACACCCTTTCCTTAGGCACTTTCGCGCCTTTAGGCACGAAATCAGTTTCGTCGCAACTCCCCTTCTTTCCCCTTGAATTACCAAGGTTTCTCCGCTCAACAGTGGGATCCGAACCTGCTTCTCATGGCAAATAACTTCCGCGCGGTTCTCGACTAACCAATCCATACCTACCACAATGTCAAAACTTCCCAAGTCTATTGGCAACAAGTTAATATTGAACCCGTGACCTCCCATGACTATAACACATTGTTCAGTTCTTTCGTTTGCGCATAACTGCCTACCATTGGCTAGTTCTATAGTATAAGGCGTGTCTAGTCTACTGGTTGCTAGGCCTAGGGAGTCTTTAAACTCAGCGGATATAAAACTTAGGTCAGCGCCAGTATCAAATAAGACAGATGCAAAATGTCCGTTAAGCAAAAACGTACCGGTTACCACATTCGGCTCTTCTTTAGCTTCGCCTGCGCCGATCACAAAAGCTCTCCCGCGAGCTTGGTTCCCCTTTTGCGGGCAATCCCGACTAAAATGCCCTGGCTTCCCGCATGCGTAGCAGTTGTCGCTTGCTCCAGCTTCTCTGACACGGCAATTCATCGTCTTGTGCCCTGGTCTGCCACATTTGGCACATTCGATTCTTGCGCATTCACCCTCGTGGTGATACTTGCATTTGCTGCACCATGGGCGAGGCCCGCTGTATCCTTTTCGTGGTGGCTCCGCGGCCTGAATCGCGTAAACCCTTGCGCTTTCCTGCTTCTTGAACGGTGGCTGCTTGGAGTCGGACCCTCGGTGGTGAGAGTTCCATTTCCTCTTGGGATCAGAGGTTCGCTGCTCGATTCCGCGCGTAGTCAACATACCCGCACGGATCGTATCCCTTGTAAGGGTAATGGCCCGCGCTACCGCCTCATCAAAGGTTGGAGGCGCTGCGGCGTTGAGCGGAACCCTAACAACAGGAGGTAACCCAAAAATATACCTCTCGATCTTCTTTTCCTCCGTGTTTGCCATGTCTGGCACCAACTGGCAAAGTTCGTTGAACCGGTTGTTGTAGGCGTCGATATCCGTTCCTACCATGGTGTGGTTCCAGAATTCCTGTTGTAGACTCTGGATTTCTGCGCGAGAGCAGAACTTTCTCATCATCATCTCCTTCAGTTCCTCCCAGGTCTTGTGGAGAGCAACTTCTCGCCCCAATGTTTTCGTTTGAAGCTTCCACCAAGACGAAGCTGCCTCTTGGAACATGCAGGTCGCGTAAAGGACCTTCTGGTTCTCACTACATCCGCTAATGGAGAGAACTGTCTCCATCTTGTCAATCCAGTTGTAGAGCCCAATGGCCCCTTCGGTTCCCTTGAATGGCCAAGGCTTACAGGCCATGAATGTCTTATAGGAGCATCCTTTGTCCAAGGCTCCTGATTCGGGTTCTGGGGTCTCATTCTGACGACCCTGACTTGATTCGGCCTTGCTGGCCTCATGTGTTGCGATCGCTTGCGCGATTATTTCCGCGAGTTCCTCGGGTGTCATGGTAATTCCTTTGGCTTTAGTTGGAGGCATTCTTGCTTTAAAAGAGTGAAAATATATCAGACTTAGCGCATGTACTCTGAGCACATAATGTTATCATTATTTACTAGACAGTGTGACCCGTGTTCCTAAGTGTGTGTATAGTTTCTTTTGAAAATATTTTCTTTGAAAAATATTTCATGCGATTCCCCAACGGTTATAGTCTAGGTTAAAACTTCTTTTCCTAGTTCGCTATAACCAGTGCTCTGATACCAATCTGTCACACCCGGCCCTGAGCGGCGGAAACAGCCGGGCGCGCACGAGTGGGGATTGATACTTAAGCACGGGCCATTGCAAACATTCAAAGTAAGATTTTCATTGCGCATGAAAAGTTTAATACAAATACATTACATTGTTTAAAATTTACATAAAAACATCCAAGTATAAAAATTGTTGAAGATTTCCACGCCATATCCCCATGCGCGGCGGGAACAACCACGCGCATCGAAGGGATAGAACTAAAATCTTCCAAAAAGCTAGTTTAGATGTTCAGCGTGAGGTGCTCTAAGTGTGACTCCATGCGCTACCTAGTTATCTCCTGAAAGACACGTAAAAACATTTGAATCAGTATAAACTGAGTGAGTTCACAAGTCTTAGTAACTTGATAAATCGTATTGCATCATAATCTTGATACAAATCATTCTGAAACATAATTCTGATAGCATCATTAAAACACATGCTTGGTAAAACATAGTTTTAACATATTCTGATAAAATCGTTCCGCGGGTTACGCGCGAACATTTCTGGGAACTGTGCTCGTCTATGCAAAGTGGCGCTGCCACTACGAGCTAAAATAAGTAATACCGTCCCGCGGGTTACGCGCGAACGTTTCAGGAACATGTGCTCGTCCATGCAATGTGGCGCTGCCACTACGAGCTAAAATAATAATTCCGTCCCGCGGGTTACGCGCGGACGTTGTGCCGGAAAACAAAGCGCTCGTCCATGCAAAGAGGCGCGACCCCTACGAGCGGGCTCAAACCCATAGTACTGCCCCATGACCATACTAGGCACTCGTCCATGCAAAGAGGTGCGACCCCTACGAGTGGGTGGATCAAACCAGCAGTCCCTACCCTTAGAGTTCCAATGGTAAAGTGATCACTTACTCGAGTTCTAGCGCACATACATCGAAAACCTTAGATAACCGTTTGCATTACTCATCATGAAACATAACTTAAACACATAATCGCTTGCATAGCTTGTAAGTATACCATGATAAAACATTATTTAAGTACGTGTCCCTCGCCCCGAAAACAGTTTAAAAATAGTGAAAACAGTGAAAATAGGGGCTGTGAGACTCACCTGTGGTTCTTGTTAAGGGATTAATCGAGATTCGGGTTTTCTTGGTGTTGGCCCCGGAATCGAAGGTCTAGAATACGATTAAATAACAAGAAGTATATATATTAAGATCAAGAAATAGGAGAATATGAGGTTTGGAAAGTAGATCTCAAGTTTATAACCTCGGCTTACCTAGTAACTGGGACGGAATCGAAAATAACGGATGCTCGGGAGATGATTAGTGCAAGTTTGCAGTTCTTTGGAGTGTGTTTTGAGTGATAGTTTAGGTTACATATTTATAGGCAAACTCAAGGGAACACAATCCCTTGCTTTAGGGGATTGAAATCTTTTCATATCTAGGTGTAATGATGATAAAGTATGGAAATTATTATTGTTTATTGTTTACTTAAAAGTGGAGGAGTGGACAAAAGATCTTGATTTGATTTGAACAGGACATGCAGGTCTGGGGTTGGTGAGAATAGGGTGGCTGACAGTTGACTTTTCATGTTACAGTGTGCTTTTTCAGGTACTTTTGTCAGTGTACAGTAAAAAGTGGAAAATCTCTGAAACACGCTACTGTTTCCTTTTGGGCGGGAGTAATCTCCTTATGTCTGGAGAATAGACTAAGTGTTCTGTGCGCATCACTTTATGCGCATAGCTTTCTGCGTGAAGGACATTTCTTTGCTGCGGGTAGGTGCGTAACCTTCTCGCAGTTGGGGATATTGAGTTTCATTTGTAGATTCTCCAGGTGGTCTTGGTATTTCAACATAGTGATCAGTCATGTTGAAGTCAATTCCATCTTGGAGCTTCATACAAACTAGCTCTCAATGTTCCCGCCATGCGGGGAGGTTAGTTCCCTTCCGCACGCGCATAAACGATTTAGGATGCACCCGCCTTAGCATCATGCGGGATGGTCAACCCATAGACAACATAACGTTAAGTTACATGAAAACATAAAGCCAAAACATTCACGCATGGCGCATATAACATATGCTCACGCTGGTTCTTAACATGGTGCGCTCGCGCAGGTTGCACATAACAAATGCACGCGCTGACTAACATGGCGCGCTCGCGCAGGGCGCACATAACAAATGCACGCGCTGACTAACATGGCGCGCTCGCGCAGGGCGCACATAACAGATGCACGCGCTGACTAACATGGCGCGCTCGCGCAGGGCGCATATAACAGATGCACGCGCTGACTAACATGGCGCGCATAATATTTACAATCACCTAATTATTAGGTTGATTACTTAGTTTAAGGGATTGGGAATTTACCGGGTGTCACAACGGATAAAGAAGGTTGATGATAGATCACTAGCTATGTTGAAATTGGGTTAATCATTGGAGATTCTGACAAAGGTCACTCATCATCAAACTTCTAAGGCCATATGATGCCTTGTTAGAAATGTTTGAAGGCAATTCAGAATTGAAGTATATTAAGAAGGAGAGGTTGAAGAAACAAATTGAAACAAATTGATCATTTCAAGTACAAGGATGGTGAGAGGCTGAAATCTTTCTGGAAAGGTTCCTTACAATTGTGAATGAAATCAGAACAACTGATTATGTGGTGATTTTTCGAACTTGAACACAAAGCTGCTATCATCATTATCAAAAGAATGGTACACTGCCAGTAAATTTATCAGGCAGAAACCAAACTATGATGCACTCAAGCTTGATGATGTGATCTGCTTTTTGCAAGTAAATGAGATAGAGATGACTGAGAATGAGATGATTAAGGAGGACAAGCCTTGTTTCCAAGTATCAAATGCACTCATTGCACCAATGGGTAACTTGTCTACAAAAAACCACAACAAATTTCAATTATTGAAGAACCAAGTGAACATGGTGGTGAAACACCAAGAGGTTTTATTGCTGGAAGTTCAAGTAACCAGGGTAGTCAATCAAGGTTCAATGTTCAGCTAATTAATGATAGTGACTCTGTCTCAATGGCCAGTGAGAATACACTTTATGTTGGTGGTAATGGCAGTCATGGAAATGAATACCAAGCTTTGTTTTCAATGTTCAAAGACTCATATAATGCTTTTGTTGCCAAGAACATGATCCATACCAGTGTTGTTCAAGATGATCTTGAGCAAATTCAAGTTGATGATCTAGAGGACATGGACTTGAAGTGGCAGGTAGCTATGTTGGCACTAAGAAGCAAAAGGTTGTTCAACAGGACTGGTAGATCTTTTTTGTCAGGCCCAAATGAAAGAATAGGTTTTGACAAGTTAAAAGCCATATGCTACAACTGTCAACAACCTGGACATTTTGCAAGAGAGTGCAACCAACAAAGAAACTTTCCAAACAACCAGTTTGCACAACCTAGAACTCAGTATCAATACCAGCAAGGCCAGCCAAGAAACTACAATAGCAATTTCAACAATAACCTAAACTTCAACAACAATTACCAACAGCCACAACAACACAACCAGCAAGTTGTTCCTCAAAATATAGATTACCAAAGAAACAACAACCAAAAACCTCCACATGCTCCTACTAATACCAATTAAAACAATGGTAACCTACCCAGAAATCAAGGCAATGTTGCATTGGCTGCTCATCAACAAGATGGTGAATTTGATTGGAGCAATCATGCTGAAGATATAAGCTAAGCCAATGTTCATTGATGGCTCAAGTTGAGAATGAAGCTGGATCTTCGTCAACACAGGTACATTCAATCTCAACATCTGAATTACTTGAAACAATTGAATCACTAAAATTGAAGGTAGGAAAACTTGAAAGTGACTGTTTCAAAAAGCAAAGCATGCTCAATGTGTATCAAGCAAGTGATTTAACATCTGAAGACAGAATCGAAAGCCTTGAGCAAGACTGTATGGATAGTTACAGCATACAGTCAAGATATGTGACTGAGATTGAAGGTTTGAAGAAAATGGTGATTGATGAGAAAGTGAAGAATACCACACTTCAAGTTGAGAATGAGTTCTTGAAAAATCTTGTATCAACAGGAAACACATGTGGTGTTCTAAACAAGATCAAAGAAGAAAACAAGTATACGGAAGTTCCTCCAACAAAAACTACTCACTAAAGGTTGACAAAGAGAAAAGAAATGCATATCTCAACCAGTTTAGAGATGTTTTTCAAGATAAAGAGGAATTCATTGAAAACTACATGATGGTAGAAGTGAGTGAATAGGGTGAGTTTGTTTTGAAGGAAGATGTGAAAGAAGAAAAATTCAAGTCTCTGAGAATGACTTTTATGAGGATTTATTGGACGGAGATGACTTGAGTGATTCAAGTGATAAAATTTCAGTTGAAAGTGGCAATTCAAGTCCACCAAGCAAAATCTCACTGTTACCAAAAATTATACCCAAGATGAGAAGACATTATGAACAAATGAGAAGAGAACATGTGTCATTTGACATATGTGAAAGGTCAAAGATGTCAAAGGTGACTTATAATGATGTGAAGCCACCAAGCAAAGAAATGTTAAAAAGGATCAAGAACAACAAGAAAAAGACCAAAGAAACTGTTGTCAGTGATCAATTCATTCATGTGTATCCTGTTTTCTCAAATCAAGAGCTATTTGATATAGGAGAAGTTGAGACAGTTATAGAGTATGAGAGGAGGCAATCAAGGTACAAAGGAAGTGTGGATGATGAACCAATCAAGATGGAGAAAATAACCTTTGTGAAAGGAAAAGTTGAAAGGAAAGACATTAAGATTGAATAGTTTTTGCCATTCTCCATTGACTTTGAAGGTCTCAAAACTAAAAAAAAATTGGCGTTGAACCACCTAGACCAAGTGAGAGATTCAAGAAAGGAATTTCTCATGAAAGCTTCAAAGGAAAAGTTTGTGCAAGAAGTGTGATGAGTATGGTCATCATACGGATTCCTTCCATGAAAGGTTTACATTCAAACCAATCAATGTCCCAAATGAAACAAAGTTTGGTCAAGACTTTAGTTTCTACAAAGAAAAATATGATGAGTATTTGGGCAAATGGAATAGGTGTGAAGAAGTGGTAGCTAAAGGTAATAACTCAAAAGTTGAAGTGAGAAAAGAAGAAACTGTGAAGAGTGAGAAAGAGACTGTGACAGTTGATGAGAAGGTAAAGAGGAATGTAGTTCACCAAGTAAAAAGGAACAATACTCACATCAAACCTGAAGTTGTGATGAAAAGGAATGCACAACCAATAAGGATTATTTCAATAAATGATTCCAAGTCAGTTAAGTCTGATGATTATGAGAAGTCACCAAGAGAAGGAAAGAAGAGTAAGAAGGCTATGTTCTCAAGAAAGAAATCAAGAGAATTAAATGGAGATGAAAAGTTTCTTCTGAAACATGGTTTTGAACCACATGGTTTCCTTTGGAAACCACGGAGTGAAACTGTAACAACAAGTGTAAAGAAAGATTATGTGATTGAGGAGTGCAAAAGTATCATTCCATATGTGGGAAGTACAAGTAATTCTGGATATGGATCAGATGAGTCTGATACTTGTGAAGTTGTTTATGAAGATCCTAGACCAATTCCCAATTCAAATGCAACACTTGTTTATGTCACTGATGATTTGCAAGTTGATTTAGCTTGCACTTCATTATCTAACTGATCATTTTCTTTGATATGTGCAGGGACAGTCCACACCAGTGAATGATATATGGTATATGGACAATGGATGTTCCAAGTACATGACATGTGACAAGAGGTCCCTTGTGAACTATGAAGAAAAATTTGAAGGACCAGTTGCTTTTGGAAGTGATGAGAATGGTGAAAAGATTGTTGGAAAAGGAGTACTGAATAATGGAAAAGTCACTTTTGATAATGTATTTTATGTGGAAGGATTGCAATATAACCTTTTGAGCATCTCACAAATGTGTGATAAAGGTTATTAGGTTGATTTAGATGACACTCATTGCTTTATTTAATGTTTTGAGTTTGTTTTAGTTCGAGTTTTGTTAATCTTTTATTAATTAAGGTTTTTGAGTCAAAGTTTATATGTTTATCATCTTTTAAATCGTTTGATGTCTTGAATGTTAAGCTTTAATTCTTTCTATTATTTCGTGAGAAGTTTATGCTCGTTTTGATCGTCAATGATTACATGATTGCTTCACTAATGTTTTATTATGTTTTCATATATATGGTGGCTTGGAGAAGCTAGGGAAGCAAGGTCTAGAAGATTCAATGTTACTTGGAGTTCAAGAGAAGATTAATCAAGATTTAGTAACAAATAAGAAGAAAATAATATAAAATTCCGGAAGCCTCCCCTATAGGGCGCCGTGGCCCGCGACGGAAGAAGGGAAAAGCCCTAGGCGCCGCGCCTAGGGCCTGCTGTTCATCCGTTTTTGCAAGTCCAAGCCCGATATTTCATATATAAACATCATTATGCACCTAGCCAAAGGAGGACAGATTGCAGCCGATTTTGAGCCAGAAACCAAGGGTTTGAAGGAGTCTTGGAGCTAGGAATCAAGGAGGATCTTTTCTTCCGGGTGTTCGAGGATCAATTGCAAAGGGTTTTATCGCTCTAACTTTTGTTCCTTGTTCATTATTTATCATGTCTTGCTTCTTTGTTTTTAAGACTTGTTTAGAATTGTTTTCAATAATGATTCTAGGCTAGACTTCATGTCTACCTAGGTTCGATGAACATGTTTGAGACTTGATTCTTGCTTTGGACTTATGCTTTGATTATGGTTTCGTTTATTAATAGTAAAAGACTTGATTTTGTTTACATGATGCATATGAATGATTATTATCTTGGTTGGTTATTAATTATTGCTTCACATGGATCTTGCTTTCTATTGATTGTGTTCTTTAGATATTAGGGTTCATGTTTAATTATTACTTGGTGTTTTGATTATTATGGTTGAATAGGCCTATTAGATCATAGAAGCTTATTAATCGTTAATTAGGATTTTGAATGTTTTGCTAAATTCCAATAGCTGTGAGGTGAGGAGTTGTTCATGTGTCTTGGTCAATTGCATGCTAGGATAGTAGTGACAATATTCTTGATTATTGCGTTGATCCTTGCTCATGATGTCATGTTAGTTTATCAAGTTATCTAGAGTTTTGTGTTTCGTAAGATTTCTTGCTTTAGATACCATTAATTAACCCTAATTGATGACTTTGCGGAAATCAATATTACTGATTGCTTAATAATCTAATAATTGTTCTTTGGGATTTCGCTTGATTCAGTCAAGGGTCCTTAGGGTTTTGTTAGATGAATATATTTAGAAATCAGTTTCCATAATCATGTTATTTTTCCATTGCTTGATGATTGTTGATACATGGGATTCTTACCTAGGTAGATTCCTTCTCTGATTGGTTTCGATCTTGTGTTTAGTTGCATGTTTCTCGTTGACTTGTTTATTTACTTTCTTAGTTTAAACTTAGTTTATTATTAGTTTAAAAATCCCCCTTAAAACATTAATAATAAATAGTCGTGTCGTAAGTCGAGTCTAATTAGTTAATTAACGTAATTTATAGAGTCTTGTGGGTTAGATATTCCGGACTTACTTAGCTTAGTACAATTGACCGGTTCACTTGCCGGTGTTTTGTTTAGTTGAGTCTTAGGTCTTGTTTTTATTACTTGTTTAATTTAGTTAATATTTATTGACTGTTTTTAGCACATCAAGTTTTTGGCGTCGTTGCCGGGGACTCTTGGCGATTGCGTTAATAGCTTTACTTGGACTTACTTGCTATATTCGTGCTATTTGTTTTATTTTTGTTTGAGTCGTAGGAGTCTAATTTAAGTTTTAAGTTTATTTTAGTTTATTTTTAAGTATTCGAGTCTACTCACTTGGTCTTTTGCGTTTTTCAGGTTTATGCCACATCTTCGTTCGCATGGACCACCGTTGGATAATCTGAATTTGTCCCCGTTGAAGATCGAGGCTAGTTCGTCACAAAAATCGTCCCCACAAAGTTCACCACCAGGAAGCCCGAGAAGTCAGCCAGACGTTCAAATGGCCGACGACAGAACAATTGCTGCTCAAGCCTTCGATGGCTTAACCGGAAACTAGTCATGCATCGTTGTCCCCTCGATCGACAACCCCAACTCGTGGCAGATTTCATCATACGTCATGAACAACATCGTTCAAACTAAAGGGTTTCATGGGAACGATGAAGAGGATGCGCTGGCTCATATTAACCGACTTTATCGCGTTTTGAAAACTTTTAAATTGCAAGGTGCTACTGAAGATGCAATTTTCTTACATCTTTTTCCTTTTTCACTTACAGGTAAAGCAGCTATTTGGCTTGACACGCAGCCACCTGGCACATTCACCACTTGGGAAGCACTACGTTCTGCATTTATCAAGAGATACTTCCCATCGGCGAAAGAGGCTGTTCTTCGCGATCAGATTCACTCGTTTCACATGGAGCCGGATGAGCAATATTGTCATGCTTGGGAGCGCTTTCAGAGCTTGTTGTCTCGATACTCACAGAATTGTCTCACACCATGGGCTCTCGTGGAGAAATTTTACAATAGGTTAAATTACGAAACCCAAGTTCGGTTCGACACGGCCGCGGGAGGAAGTCTACTGGCTAGGAAGAATGTCGCCGAATGTAATGAGATGTTTGATAGCTTCGCTCAATCGGACCTCGCCAAAGGGCCACGACGTGGGAATTCCACTCCCGTCAGCAGTACATCCTCATCCGCTTGAGGTGTACACCAGGTTAATCTGGATACTAGTGTGGCTGCTGCTTTGGAATCACTAACTCGAGAGGTTAAGGAGCTGAAGGCCAAGGTGGACAGGAGTGAGTTTTGTAGAGGTGGACATGGTACGTTGGAGTGCCCGGTGATAAATCAACAGGTCGACTTTGTTGCTGGTCAGAATAGGTTTCCCAACAATTACAACAACAACAGTTAGAATTGGAACACTTACAAGAACCCGAATCAGAATAATGCTAATTGGCGTCCGTCGGGTGCACCACCCGGATTTCAAAACTCTTATAATCAAGGACAAGGTCAGTATTTTAATAATAATAACACCGATGGTACTAATATTCAAAATAATGTGCAGGATTTGAATGGTGGACTGGGCGTTTGGAAGAGATGATGAAGCTAATCTTGGATAGAGATCAAGTTATACAGAAAAATTTAGCCGACCACGATTTGCTAATCAAGAATCAACAATCTTCTATTCTCGATATTCAAAGGACGGTTGGTGATATTGCTCGTCGTTTAGAAGAAAGGCCCCCAGGTAAGTTTTCGGGTATTCCCCAAACTAATCCGGCTGCTCAATTGAACACCATCTCCACTCGTAGTGGTAGGGTTTTTGGTCCGGAGGTAGTTAGTAGAGAAATTAGGGAAAATCAGGACGATGAGTTGATAGATGAGGAGATAAAGTTAGAGGCTCCAGGTAAGTCACAAAATAGTACAACACCAATCATAGAGCCGCAAGTTAAGAAAAACACCGATAAGAAGCCGGTTGGAGCCCGACCACCACCACACACCATTGACCAAGCCTATGTCCCATATCCCGCTCGTCTAAAGAATCAACAATATACGAAAGATTACGGGTATTTTCTTAATATATTTAGCCAATTGAATGTCAACCTCCTGTTCATTGAAGTCCTCCAGCATATGCCTAAGTACGCCAAATTTTTGAAAGATCTTCTCAAAAGAAAGGATAAGTTGGAGGAGCTGTCGACTGTACCGCTAAATGGAGAGTGTTCAGCGGTGGTTCTTAATAAAGTACCAGAGAAATTACCCGACCCCGGTATTTTTACCATTCCATGCCTTTTCGGAAGTGGCACGACATGTCAAGCATTAGCCGATCTAGGAGCTAGTATAAACCTCATGCCATATTCTTTGTATGAAAAGCTAGACCTAGGAGAGCTCACCCCTACTCGTATGACGTTGTCTTTAGCCAATCGTTCCGTTAAGTAGCCGAGGGGTGTCGTGGAGAATTTGCTCGTTAAGGTAGATAATTTGGTTTTTCCCGCAGATTTTGTTGTTTTAGATATGGAGGCCGACGAGAGAGTTCCTATTATTTTGGGTCGTCCATTCTTACGTACCGCTAGGGCAATCATAGATGTGTTTGAAGGCAATATAACTCTTAGAGCCGGTGATGATAGTGCCACTTATTTGGCGAAGTCCATGAGACATCCGAGTGGTCAAGACGGTCTCATTGATCCATGTCACCCAGTTTACTCGATAGAATCATTTATCTCGGGCATGGATCCTAGTCTTGATCGTTCCCGTTCTGAAAGTTTAAGTGTGGGGAAGAAGCGAGCGGTTTCGAGCTCTCGGGAAATGGTGAAGCATGTTGAAAAAAAGGTGGCGGTATGCGAAAGTTTGAGAAGGATCGTGGAGTTAGAAAGAAGAAGATCAAGGTTGATGAATGGTCGGATCGTGATTCGGTATCTTTGAGGGCATTGGAGTTTTACCGAGGTGGAGGAAGCTCCACTCGGTCCGCCACGTGATTCGCATAGCATGGGTTCTTGAGTGAAAACTCAAGTGTAGAGTTTGTAGATTTTTCCTTTACTTAATTTTTATTTTCTTTGTTTCGTTGTGTCGTCGGGTCGTTCCAAGGAATCATCACCATCATGGAGGGAGGAATTTACGAGAATTCAGGAGGTGCCAGGTAAGTTTTACACGTTGAAATAACATAAATTGAGCATAGGAAAGAGTTGGTAATTTTCTAAATTTTTTCTAAGGCAAAAAGAGGCATCGAAACTTCAAAACTTTCTGTTAAAACACCCCCGCCGTGCGTCTTTTTTTTCCTAGGCGCACGTGACGACCAACAAACAAAAACAAAGCACCTAGCTCGGCCTTGGCGCTGCGCGACCGAGAACAGCCTTAGGGTCCGCGGCGCGGCGCTTTCTCTGCCAACTATATCCGAATTTTTTTTATTATTTTACCATTATTTCACATTTTTTCACCAATTCCCTGTTTTATCATTCGGGTGTGATTCCTTGTGTTAAGTTTGGTTTTTCGAGTCATGTTTTTAAGTCTAGTTGTCCGAGTCTTGTACGAGTCATTGAGTCGCTAACGTAGATTTTTTTTGTAGTTCGAGTTTGTTTTGTGTTTTTAAGTTTTGTTAGTTTGAAGATTATATGAGCTAGAGAGATGGTCCCCAAGAAAGAATTTATTGAAAAAGATAAGCGTGTGGATGGAGCAGCCGAGCCGTATACTTTTTATTTATTTATTTGTTGTTAATTATTCATGTTTTATTTGTTGGGTTGGTAAAATACTTTCAATGCTTAATATCTATCATTATGATAAGATATATTTTTAGATATGTTTGTTTGTTGAATTTTTGGCCGCTTACGTTCATGAAAGAAGGAGTTACCATTTGCTGAGCACGTTCGTAGTTGGAGGGCATTCATGGAAATAAGACTTTGGCATCATATTTCATGCGCATATTACCAGCTAAGTCTTTTCCATTATCTAACTTATTAACTTTTTGCTTTTGCTTTTGTTTTTAACTTTTTTTTAGTTTTTTGTAGTCCGACTTTATTTTAATTTATTTTATTTTAAGTCGTACTTATCCTTGCATTGAGGACAATGCATAATTTAAGTGTGGTGATATGATATTTGAGTCGTAGTTTGATTTTGTTTAAAAAAAAAATAAAAAAAAAATAAAAAAAAAATTTGAAAAAAAAAATTGAAAAATGTTTTAAAAATGTCTCTTGAATATAGTTTTATGCGTTAAAGTGGGAGATGATGATTTTATCGGAAATTGGTTTTTCAAACTACTAATAATATGAGATAATTAATAGAAAACACACTTAACTTGGGATGTGTCGGTAGGCTCAGTCTTGAAAATGAAAGGGAAAATTTATTAAAATGGGTCGGAAATCTCTTGTGGGTAAAGCGTTTTGTCCGTAAAAAATAAGTAATGAAAGGTCGGGCCATACTCAAACCTCAAATTTTGTTATGAAAAGTGAAAATATCATAAATTATAAAAATCTGAATACGTTATCATATGATGCTTGGGTAGGTTTAACGTTAGAATATGCCGTGTAGCCTGTGATATAAACTTAAAACTGCTAGTTTAGTGTTTTACACCTCATTGGCGTATGGTTTTATAACCTTAAATCCTGTATTGATGGGATGCTTCGGGTCCGGAGACCATGGGTCTGTATGCCGACTATTCATCTGGGTATTCACAATTCCAAATGGGGTTGTGAATATTTAAAATTAAGCCAAAAAGAGAAAACTCTTATAAGTCTATAAACATAATCATAAGAGTACAAAAGTACAAAATTCACTACAGACTTGATCATCCACGCTGTTAGCCAAGTGGGGTCCCCTTGCTCGCGCTTATTACCATTAAGAAACGGACCACAAGGGACACGCTACATGTAAGCCCTATAGATGAAATTTTGCATACTCACCTATGGTGAAGGGTTCGGGGTGTTGCTTGATAACGGGGGTATGTCATGTTGTGGGGAACACTAGCTATAAAATAATTGAACCTTAATCGTATCTAATGGCTGCTTGGTAGACTTTGATGCTTAAGCTTAGGTGGATAAACAATACCCTTGATCATCTTAACTATTCATGAAAAAAATAGAGCAACAAAAGTTTTAATTCTGCTAATTTTGAGGTTTAAGTCAAGTTGGGGTGGTCTGGTCCGGTAAAAGCTGAAAATAAGCGGGTCTTAATTGTGTAAACCACTGAGTAAAAAATTGTCGGATCATATTTGTCCCGGTAAAGATTAAGGCATGGGTTTAAGTGGACAACAATATCGGTGATCGCGGTTTTTGCGTTTTTCTGAGCTTTAAAAATTTAACCTATATGTTTGTTAGACTATATTTTCCGATTATGATCCAACTGCATTAGACTTTTTCAGGGACGAAAAAAGAGTAAGTGTGGGGATATTTGATATACATCTATATATACATTTCAAATCCCTTGTAAACCGTGAACTAACAAACACCCCCTCGTCTTGAGCTCTTTGTCTTTACTTTACTTGAAGCGCTTCGACACCCAATCTCGAAAACTATGAATTCCGAACCCATGACAAACACGCACGACACGTTGGAATTGCATAGCTCGGTCATAGTCTTCTTGGCACTCAATCAATATCTTATCTTTGAACGGCATGACATTGTCAGTCTCAGATAAGTTAACGAGCCACATAGGATCGATAACTCTAATAAAATCAGTCTTCAAGCCTTTCCCAAGGACAATGACAGCCTCACCAGTACAATTGTTGTAGTACCAATGGTTGAACGTTAGGTGAAGACCTTGCGGGAAAGTCTTCATAGGTACGTACTTCATCGTCTTTGGTGGTTTTACCTTTAGCACGAGCTTCCTCCATCCCGTACGTGGATCTATCCCGTCAATACGCTTACGAATAGGAATCTGCGGGTTAAAGAACTTAAACCCGCGGTTTACCTCAAAAAGCAAGTGTTGATGAAACCAATATGCTTGATGACTTCCACCGCGGTTGATGAATTGTCGACTCGCGAGGGTACGTACATCCCAATGCGGTAATGAGAGAGCATAAGTGATGTTCTGATAGTATTGAACACCGTTCTCCTATTTGATTATACATACTTTAAGATCAGAATCGTAAAGCCAGGAAACGATATCACCTTTAACAGTCGACACAACTTTGAACTTTTTCTTCTGATTGGCTTTAGTACGTGCGATCTCATCCTGCTTCAATTCTTCATTCACGTACCTGTATGCCTCAATAATCTTACGCGGCCGTTTGCATCGATACTTAAACCATTCATGAATATCCTCCACTGATGGGTCAAGATTCCAATCAAACTTCTTCTCTTTACCATTCGAGACCTTTTCCAGATGATCTTCAGCAGCTTTAACATTTTATTCATTGAAAGTAGGAATGCCCTAATCAACATTGGATCGTTGATAAAGATCGAGGTATTCCTCTGCTGTCACATCCTCGATCTCGATCTCTTCATCTTCATAAAAAAAAATCCATGTTCATTTTGGGAAACGTCGGATCTTGTAAAATTTCTTCTTCATTTATTACTTCCACGTCATCCTCAGCTTCTAAAGCATTCAGTTCTTCATCATTCAAACCTAACAGTATCGAAATCTATTCACGTGTCATGGACCTATCCACAAACTGTCCTTCCTCAATCTCATCCGCATTCACCATACTCCTCACCACCCCCATATTGTCCACAAATATAACAGTATTGGCCTTTATTTACTCGATTGGTTGTACATTCGTCGAGTCTTGATAAACAACCACCTGTTTATCCACATCACCAACACCACTCATTCCAGAACAAGAGGATGAACCATGAGTTTGTTTCGGCTCATTACCTCCAGCACCCGAGGAATTAGGATCATCAACATCATTCTTCAGCCTTTCGAGTTGACCGTTCTTCCATGTGAGCTGAAGAATCAGATCCTCTTGTTCCTTAATCTTCACCCCCCTGAGACATAAAAATATCACGGAGCTCCTTTGTCTCTTTCTGACAATATGAGACAAATCCAATCAAATGCCTTTAATTAAGTAACATATGCTCCTGAGCTTGACGATTGGCCGCCATTTTATTCTCATACAGAGGAATCAAACTCAAGAGCATGTTCATCTGGTTTTTCTGTGGCATAACATGAAAAGAAGGAGGGATCAGCTGTACAGGACCTTGAGGACGATTAAGCCTCATGTACAAAATGTAAATAGGCTGTGTCGGAATCATAGTCGGTGTTGGAGAAACCACCGATGTAGCAGCAGTAGGCCTTGGTAAAGTAGATAAAACAGATTGAGGGATCATACAAAGCCTAGGATCCGAAGTGAGTGTGGTCGTCAATGTCAATTCCGGGGTGCTAGTAGTAAGCGGCACCGCCGGTCTTTGAGGAGCATGTGACCTTGGAATTTGAGAACCAAATGAAACACCAGCACCTTGTGTTGTACGACTTTCATCAGAAGCAATCTCCTTACCTTTACATTTATGTGGTGCAACATATGAACTTGCCATAACAACCTCAACCTGATGTTGGTCACCCCCTTGACCACCATCTCCACCATTATCTCCATCATCACCTTCATCATTGTTCCCAACTGGACCCTCTTCACGTTCAGAATCCGAATCATCGTGGATCTAATGATCATCAGAAGGACATTCGTATGTTGGATTAGATACGTGACCAATCAAGCGTTTGGTCCTTGGCTGAGGATCTTGACTGTACAGCTTCATTCTTCTCATTGTATCAGCTTTCATATATTCAAGCTTCAAAAAATCATTGCGGAGTGTTGGATCAATCACTAGATCAGGAATCGCATCCTAAATAAGCAGTTGGAGAAACCGGGGATACATAAGAAATTTCCCACGTCGATTCTTGACAAGGCAATTCTATTTGAGATGATAGAAGATCATCTTCGAGAAGTTAAAAGGCTTGTTCAAGATCAACGCGATGAATGTCGATTGAAGTATAATCCTACATTCGTCAAATCCACCTTTCGGTCCACCTAGGCAATGAATGAGTACGTGTAATAAATAATTGTACGTGGGGCACAAGTACCCCTTGTTATACATGGACTTGTCAAGGTCGCTAGCATAAAATAACCGGCCGGACAGACCACGGATCAACCCCTTATCGAATTCACACGGGTTATCCATATTGTCACCAAATCTCAACACTCGTTGGATTTCCTCGGTTGATATCAAAACTGGTCTACCATTCACCTCATCAGCTATATGATCCTCCGTTTTCACATATCGGGCTGAGTTCCAGAACTGACGGATAATTCTAAATCAAATCTCAGGATTCGCTGTGACAACATGGCTAATACATGAACGACGTATAAAATCTAACATCTTCCCAAATGTATCTTCATCGGAAAAGTTCGTTCCGACAAAAGCGCATATGTTATGCCTTTTGTCAAATGGCAGTAATGGGAGATCTGGATCCTGTTGTTGTGGTACCGGTTGTTGCTCAGCTAAAGGAGGATCCTGAACAATCTCGTCAGCCATAACTGAAAAATATATAAATCCGAGATTTAGTAAAAACGAAATAATAATTAAATATTTAATTATAACAATTAGTTATAACAATTATTTATATTTTCTGATTCGTTATAATGAATTGGGTAATTCGTTATCGTGGAAAAACACGAATCAAAGATAACGAATCTTAGTTAAAGGGATAACGAATTAGTGAACGAATTAGGTAATTCGTTATCGTTTTCACGAATGAGGTTGATTCGTTAAGTCATTGGTAACGAATTGAATACGAATGGGTTGCAATTCGTTAAACCAAAACGAATTGGGACCAATAATGTTCAATTTTTACTTTCTGAAGTCAATGTCAAAATTAACAAGAACATTGTAGGTCAAACCTTTCAACCCAGAACCAATTAACCCATATTACACTACATACAACCTTACAAAAGACTCTAATCAACTCAGAAACACATCGACAATCGACTTGAATTGTCCATTTTGATTGGGTTTTGGTATAAGTTGGGTAAATTGATGTTTATATCTATAAGTTAAAAACCGATTATAAACTCGATCAAAGACCATTGAAATGGTCATAAGATTCAACGAAAATCATCACGTTGATCCTCATTACCTTGCGAATCTTAAATGATGATCAAGAACAGGTTTAGTGATGATCGAATATTCTGGAAAAGTCGGCCAGAGGTTTGCTTAGTGAGGAAAAAAATGGACAGTGAACGAATGAAGAAGAATCGGTGTTCACAGTTCCATATAAGCAATGAATTGGCACTTTTTCCAAGATAACGAATTATCTGATTCGTTAATTTTGAACTCATGAATTAGTCGATGCGTTATTATATTCTTTACACGTGGCAGCACGTGGTAAACGAATAAGTGATTCGTTAAGACTTAACATGAAGCAACAACGATTAGAAGAGATTCGTGCATAATTCGTTAAATTATGGATGACGAATTAGGATCATTCGTTACAGAGTGGCGGAAGCGAATTAGTTTGGTAATGAATTGAAGTAATTCGCTATAAATGACCCTATTCGTTATTCATACATAATGAATCAAGTTTGAAATCTTTTTCAAATTTTTCTCAAACATTCTTTTATTTAAATTATAATCAAATAAATAATTAAATAATTAAATCAATTAAATAAAATGAATGAATGAATAAATAAATAAATTGATCTTCGAAACCCGTGTCCCAATGATATTATACCTTAACGTGTTTTATGCTCAAAACATTTAACTTAAAATAACTTAAAAGAATTAAATAATATGTAAAAGGAAAAATAGAAAATCTTTTTGGTATTTTTCTTTTTCGTATCAAAATATTTACATTCAAATCCGAAAAATAAGCATAAAACATAAAATATTTTTGTATTTTTGTTTTTCGAAAGCAATACATATTTTTGTATTTTTGGTGAGTTTAAGCAGAGAATCATATTTACCAAATTGCCCTTCCATCACAGTTTTATATTCCAACAATATTATGACTGGCGTTAAGTCGGTCATTGATATTGTTGTCCACTTAAGTCTTATAACAAGCTTTTAAGCGTTTTTGTAATATGATTATTGGTTTAGTTAAAGCATAAAATATCAGAAACTATCAGCTTCCAATCTCGGTTCAAGCTTAATTTGATTTTTGCCGTATCACCCCAACTTGACTTAAACCATTATGCTGTCGATCAAAATTTTAATTTTATAGATTTTGTTTGATGCACTAAGATTCTTTTTCCATGAGTGAGTATGCACGAGTCCATCTGTCGGCTTACATACATTGTGTCCACTGGGATCCGTTTCTTATTGGTATCGAGACGCTCTCAAGGGAGGAACAATGTAAGACTAATAGCGGATTTTGATCAAGTCAGTAATTCAAATGGTATAATGTACAACATCGATCAAGTTTAATGACTTTGGGTTTGATCTAAAAGTGATGGAAATATTCATGCATATGAATACCCAGATGATTAAGCCGCATAAAGACACACATTACCGAGATTTTTGGTAGAGACTAACACCTCTTTCAAGTTGGCATTTCTTTATGTTTATATCACATACTTTACTCTAACGGATTTTTTAAGACCTATCAATGCACCAATGCAATTAAGCACTCAGTCTTTTAAGCTTATTTCTTTCTGGATATGGGACCAAATGATCAATGTATTGTCATTTTCTCTTTTTGCTTCAAAGCTCTAAATATTTGAGGAGCATAAAAATAAATTCAATCGCCCCAGTTACTTTTAGTCTATAGATTAATGGCTATCCTATCAATCCACAAGTGGATAACAGGACCAAAACATGCAAGCATGTTCTACAAACTTAAATAACCGACATAATTTTCAGCGAGAGAATTAAATAAAACACATAACAGTTGCCCCAATCACTTTCGATTATCAGGTAAATGGCTATCCCAATCATTTACAAGTACACATCAGGACCGAACATATATAAGTATATGTCCTTCAAATATAAGTAAATGGTGTAATTTTAAGAAACAATATGCAAAAATCTTGTTGGTTTTTCTCTGTACATACTTTAAAACACAATCTTTTATCTTTTCGGATTTATCTATACGACTAGAAAATCACAATCTTTTTAATTTTTTCAACTTTTCAATGTTTTTAGATTTTTCAAAATATATTAAGTAAAAATCACAATATTTTTGTATTTTTCAAAATTTTTAATGTTTTTGGATTTTATCTATACAAACAAAAATCACAATATTTTTGTATTTTCTATTTCACCCCCAAAACCCAAAACATAAAAGTTAACTGAAAGAGAGAAAAAACCAAAAATAAAGATAGTTATCCTTGCTTCAGGATATCAGCAAGAGTTTTTAATCCATTTAAACCAAGCAGAAAGTTAAAAAGTGTTCTATCAAATGTCTTGGTAAACAAATCGGCTTTTTGAAAATCAGTGTGCACTTTGTCAATATCAATTAATTTCTTTTCAAAGCAATCCCGTATAAAATGATATCGAATTTCGATATGTTTAGTTTTTTAGTGTTGCACGCGATTCTTGGTGATACTTATAGCAACAGAGTTATCAATATAGATGGGAGTAGTAAGAAACTTCAAACCGTAATCCCGCAAGTGTTGCTGGATCCATAAAACATGTGACAGCAACTCGAGGCTGCCACGTATTCGGCTTCGGTGGTTTAAGTGGAGACCGTTGTCTGCTTCTTACACTGCCAGGAAACAAGCTTGCTTCATAGGAATTGACACCCTGCTGTGGTCGATTTAAAATTGATCTTGCACCCTCCATAGTCTGAATTGGAAAACGCAGTGAAATTGAAACTATCGTCCTTGGGATACCATAACCCGATGTCAGGATTACCCCTCAGATATTGAAGTATACGCTTAACCGCTACCAGGTGAGTCACTTGGGGACTTGCTTGGTACCTAGCACATAATAAAACTGCAAACATTATGTCAGGTCGAGAAGCAGTATGATACATTAAAGAACCTATCATCGCTCGATAAAGGTTAGGATCGATGGTATCCTCCAATTCATCCGGTGATAAATTGTAACCCACGGGGAGAGGAGTTGAAGGGATCTTTTCGGCAGTTATCTTGAATCAGCTCAAGACATCGTTCACGTACTTCGTCTGATGAATGAAGATTCCCTTGTCAGACTGATGAACCAGCAGCCCTAAAAAGAAGTTCATCTTTCCCATCGAGCTTATTTCGAAATTTGTTTGCATTGACTTCTTGAAATCCTTACACAATGTAACAACTCGGGTTTTCTTTTAAGTTATTTATGACTAATACCCGTCCCGATTTCATTTTCAGTAAATTAATCAATAAAATATTATATTGTTTAAATACATATAATCTTTGTATTCTTTAACTTTGAATTTTAAACACTTTTCACCCAAAACTATAATTTAAACTCTTTGTGTATCCACACTTGAACATGAGGGGCTATTTTGCAAATATGTCCAAACATTTTATAATATTATATAATTCAAAAACCCAAACCCAATCCATACCCGTTTTATTTAACCCAACCTGTCCACCATACTCGTTTGATTACTTGCACCTTAATTCTCGTAATTTTAATTGAAATTGATCACACCAAATATTTCTTATTGCCTAAACATATTACACCGACGATTTAATTAAAGAAATACGATCGAAATTGATACATATTAACCATAATAGCGAACCGCCGTATATCGTATTATTGTTATACCTTTTAGAGTTATTGATATTTCAATTAAACTCGCATACACGCTCCTGTACTCAATGCGATCCTAAACCCTAAGGTTAATCGTGTTATTCTGATATACGGATAGGAGTTTTGTTCAAGAACAGGCCGCGAAGATGGGCTAGCCGTTCACATTCAATTCATCAACGTTTCTGGTAAATTCATACATGTAACATAATCGCTTTAGATTTAAAAACATTAACCCTAACTTTAATTGAACACACAATGAACAGATTTAACGATTTGATTTTCTAGGGTTCTTAGTATATGATGTTCATGCTTCTGTTTAAATTTAAATTTTCAGATCCATCTCTAAACCAATAACCACCCTAGCTCAGCTGGCTTGTGGTGCACGTGATAAAACTGTTGTTGCTGGGAGGCGCAAGTTCGAGCCTTCCCCTGCCCGTTTTGGATATTTTTTTGATCTATTAAACCTTTACATTTAATTGTTTAATTATTTAAATAATATTGATAATAACCTAAATACTATAATTAATAATTATTTTGTCCAAACTGACACATTAACTAGTCGTTTTCCGAAACCTTTGTTAAAGCATATATATATTATATATAAGTATGTATAATAAGTTTTCGTTAAAAGTTTTAATTTATAAAACGGGTTTTAATTTAGAGTATATATTTAAACTTCATCTCGGTAATTAACATATTAAAATAAGTTCAACTATTTTATAGAAGATTATAGTTTATACAAATATTATTATTTATTATCTACTATTTATTATTTACAATACTCAATTAAAAGATATCTTTATTAGCAATAAAAATATATATACATACATTAAACGTATTTTTTTTGTTTAAAAATAAATCTCTTTATATAATCTAACCAAATTTTATGAATATTTATATAAGTATTTTTATTCATTAAAATATACTATTTACTAAAGTAATAATAAATTTATGTAATATTTAACTTCCATAATAATATATTTGATCATCAATCCCGAACCTTTATCTAATCTTAGTCGCGTTATTCAAGTTATATTTATTTCCGCAATTATTCCTTATTAGGATACCTCGTCGATATTCCTCGAAGAGCTTGATCTACCTCTATCCTTCTTGTCGAATCATATCTCTTGCTTATTTACTAAGGTGAGTATTTCACTCCCCTTCTTTTACTTATTTTTAACTGTTTTGGGGACATATGCATTCGTATATATTTTCTATTCTATAGTATTCAAACGCAACTGTTTATCCTTGTGTGTTTATCAGTCTGCCTAACTTGCTATTTGCTTACTTGATTTATTTGAACGCTATTTGCTTACTTCGGCAACCGATGTCCATTTTATGGCAACGGTTTAGTCCTTGCTTGGTAACCAATGTCCATTAATATGGATTGGTTGAGCCCTTTCTTTATGGTTTGGTTTCTTTATGATTTGCTTTCTTTATGGTTTGATCGATTGTGTATGTGCTATGGCTTAACTGCTTATCTCACAGGAATAGTTTGCATCTTTCTTTATTTATTATATAATATTATTGTAGTGTCTTAAACTGGTGTTTTACTCACTCAACATGTGTTGTTGACAAAATTCTATTTTATACGCATATGCAGGTTATCACTTGAATTAGTTGCAAGACTTTGTGAAGATTTAGTGAAGAATTATGTTAGAAAAGATAAAATCAAGAATTAAATTTTTGTTTATTGTTTGTTTAAATGAGTTGTATTTTGTATTTGATTTCTTTGAAAATTGAATAAAATTAATAGATATTGTCATTTAAATATTGCATGATAGTACCTTGAGAGCTGTAGTAATCAGTTCGCGCCCCGACATTTCCGCCGTAGGTTGGGGTATGACACATAACTCGTCATTTGTTGACTAAAGATAATGTCGTCGACATATATCTGAACGAGGAGCAGATCATCACCAACATTCTTATAAAATAATGTGCAGTATATAGTCCCTCGTTTGAAGCCGTTATCAGTAGGATGGTCAGCAAGCATGCCATACCAAGCTATCGGGGCTTGGTGTAGACCATATAGGGCCTTGTATAAATGGTAAACTCGGTCCGGATAATCAGGATCTTCAAAGCTAGGAGGCTGTAAAACAAACACTTCCTCATGTAGTTTGCCGTTGAGAAAATCACTTTTCATATCCATCTGATAAACTTTAATATTATTGTAAGCCGCATAAGCCAAAAATATTCGTATAGCTTCCAATATTGCGACTGGAGCATATACCTCAGTGTAGTCTATTCCCTCTTGCTGATGGAAACCTTGCCCCACTAATCGTTCTTTGTTTCTCACGATCACCCCACGATCGTCCATTTTACATTTAAATACCCACTTCGTAGGGATAGGCTTCTTAACTCTAGCGGGTTTATCGATGAGATCCCATACACCCAGTTGGTTAAACTGTTGGAATTTCTCTTGCATCGCTTCTACCCAAGAAGGATCTTCAATTGCCATACGAGTCGTCGTTGGCTCCACTTGGGATAGAAAGCAAGTGTATTTGGCGAGATTCATGATTCCCGAAGAATGTAAATCCGAATAAGCACACAATATGTTAAACTCACTTGAAGTAGCAACTTTATGACGTGTTTTCCCATCTACATCAAGTTCCCCAATTATGTTGTCTTGTGGATGAAAATTATAAATCCTAAGGATAGGATTCTCAGGCACAACAACATTGTCTGTTAAATTAGTGAGATTCTCCTCAGCATCATGAGACGATTCACCGACCTCATGTGTTTCAGGAAATGGAACCGAGGAAGAATCAACAAACTGACTATCATCCGAAGATATAGAAATCACATTGGATACATCAGGAAGATCATCTTGAATTGAGTCTTCATTAATAGAAACAGAAGATCTTGGAGGTACGTATTGATCTTCCAAATACGCACGCATCAAATCTTCATCTGGTTGATCAACCATTTGAGTAAATGAATTAAATAAACCCTCATAGTCGAACATCCAATCAGGTCCTTTACCTTGGGAAGGTGTGGTATATCTTTGGCAATCAACATGGTACCACTCCTCTACACAACCCGAGGTGAAGTTAAATACTCGTTTCTTAGGTGACGTGTAACCTAAGAAGTAACCTTCAATTGCTTTTTCTTTAAATTTTTCTGCATCTTTCTTCAACATGGTACAAGGACACCCAAATGTTTCCAAGTACTTTAAATTAGGTTTATGTTTGTTCAGAAGTTCATAACTTGTCTTTTGACGCTTCTTCACGGTCAAAACACGATTGAGAGTGTAGCAAGCAGTATTCACACCTCATTCCAGAATTGGACATAAAGCTTAGAATGCAAGCATAGTTCTTGCTGCTTTAATCAATGTTTTGTTTTTATGCTCAGCCACCCCATTCTGCTGTGGTATGTAAGGAGCACTGTATTCTCGATGGATACCCTTTTGAACACAAAAGAAGTCCAATACATTGTTTTTAAACTCCGTACCATTATCACTTCGAATACGTCTCACTTTTGTGTAATGATTCGATCTTAGTGATTAAATTTTGAACCAGAATGGGTGTTTGATCTTTTGAATTCATAAATAAAACCCACGAATATCTTGAATAATCATCAGTAACTAGACAATACCAATCACCAGCAATAATCGCACGATTCATAGGACCAAAAAGAATCCATATGAAGTCGTTCAAGTGGAGTATCAATGGAATTGATTAACTTAGATGGGTGTGACTTCTTCTTTTATTTGCCCTTTTTACAAGCAACACAGTGGTCAGATAACTTAAAATGTTTCAAAGAACACCATCAACCAGGTAATTTGCCATTAAATAATTCATTTTCCTGACATGAATATGACCCATTCTTCTGTGCCAGAGAATTGTGTCCTTTTCAATTGCCTTAGAAACAAAACACGTTTCCACAGAAGTTGATACCTTAGAAGACATGTTCAACACATAAATATCATTCGATCGAGGAGATCTCATAACAACCATGTCCTCGGGAATGACATATCTCGGTTTTAGAATTAGACATTCTTTATCAGTAAATACGGTAGTGTATTTATTATCACATACTTGTGACATACTCAACAGGTTGTGATCGACTTTATCACAGTAGTTGACTTTTTCAAATGTGCTACACCCATTTGACACATCACCTTCTTTGGTGATCATACCTCCCGAATTACCAGCAAACACAACATATCCTCCTTGTATATTTTTCACATTTGTTAAAAGATCGATGTTGCCGGTAATGTGACGAGAGCATCAACTATCTATTATCTAGTTTTCACCAGAAACGGTCTTGGATGAACCCTACACATGAAAAGAAAATGATCAGTTGAAAAAGGCAGCCCCGGCCTCAGTCTTGGGCACCTCTTGAGTTTCTCTTGAAGTTTTTACATTCAATGAATCCAAATGTTTCTTAGCTGCTTGTGAATAAGTTAAAGGACATTTAGACTTTCGTCTTATGTATGCAGCTTGAACAATATTTGTATTCACATTTTTGCAAATAGGTTCCGTAGGAACGAATTTAGGCTTAACATTACTTACATTCTCATTAACATGAATCACCTTTCAAGGATTCACATTAGAAAACATAATGTGAGTTTCATCATCGAAAGACATTAGTCTTCTCAAAATCTCCTTGATCATAGGAACGGGTTTGGATTGTTCCTTGATAAATGGGTGAAGATTTTGGGATTTCTTCAGTCCACAGTTTCTGACTACATGACCATGTTCAGCACAGAGAAAACATGTTCTCATGTTAACATGTTCATGTGATGGTTTAGCAGAAACATGTGAAACCGAAGGTTAATGATTAACTCCAGAAATTGGACCTTTATCCATGTCATCAAAAGTCACAGATTTCCGTTTATGTACAAATCCAGATTTAAACAATTAGAAAAGCTTTGTAAAGAATCAGTTCCATTTGATTTCACAAACTGAACATTTTTAGCAGCTTTAACAAGCTTTTTGCTTTTATCAATGGATCTACTACTTTTGAGGTCTTGGATTTCACAAACTTGTTTTCAAGATCTTGTACTTTAGAGGTTTCATTGTGAAAGACACTTTCAATTAATTCGGGTTTGATAATATCAAGCGGAATGTCTTTCTCAGTGAACATAGTTCTTAGACCTTTAAGCTTAAAAACACGACTAGTTGATGGCTTAGAAGCAACATGATTGATAAAACGCATCAAATCCTTATCAGAAATGCTAGGCTTTTCTGATTTCTTAGCTTTCACTGGTTTAACAACATTCTCCTTTTTCACTTGAGTTGTGGTTGAACCATACACAGCTTCCTCAAATTCATGATGTTCACATAGAATGTGATTCGAACTTGGAATGTTCTAATTTTTGTGTATCACCTTGGGTTCAAACACATCCTCAATGATAACTTTCTCAATATTCTCAACAAAGACTTTGTTACTTTCAACATGATGTTTTTTGAGTTGATGATTGGGCTTTAACATTATCAGCTTTTACTGGTTTAGGTTTTTCTGAAACAACAGGCTCATTAACAACCACTTCTTCTTTTCCAGCAAAAGGATTTGCAGTATAGTCATTATGAAACGGTGGTGGTACTTCAACAAAACCTACACCCTTTTTAGAATCTTTTTGCTTACCAGTAACTTCATTTATCTCATTTAGAAAAAATGATAAATTTCTAAATTTGCTCAACTTATTCTTCAACTCAAGAACTTTATTCTCAAGCTCAGTTATCTTAGATCGATGTTTCAAGATTTCTTGAAACTTCTGATCATTAATTGTCATTTTGATTGACAACTCAGCTTTGAGATCATGATTACTTGTAGAAAATGCTTCGATTTTCTCACTAGATCTCATTTGAGATTCTAAAGATTGTCTATAAGTATCCTTAAGAGAAGCAATTTCTTTCATTAAACGGTTATTATGATATTTTAATGATTCTATCTTAGGCTTAATTGTCTCACAATCAACACACAGCATATTAGCAGATAGATTAACAGAGTTAGGAATAGAAGAACTAACCTCGTCAATTTTGGCCATACAAGCAAACGTGGTTGGCTGCATTTCACATGAATCATCAGAATCAGATTCAGTGTCGTTGTCAGAAGATAACTCATTCCCACTTGCAACTTGATAACTCTCATTTGACTCGAACATAGCCAGGTTAGCTTGATTTTTGTTGCACAACAACCTTTTTGACCAGTCAGTTCTCAACAGCAGACAACAATGCTTGTGATCCCGAAGCAGACGATTTACTTCCAGAAGGCTTATCAGTATCATTATTCTTTTTCACAGAAGAATTTCTATCTTGAATTCGAGGTCTAGTATATTCTTTCTTTGGTTTGTCATACTCTTTGGCAAAGTGTTTCCAAACTCTTGATAGTTAAAGCACTTAACTTTCAGCTTATCAAACCCAACTCCCTTGTTCAATGATGGAAGATCTTTGCCAGTTCTTTGCATGAACTTTTTCACTTTTCTTACTATCATTGCCATATTCCACTTTAAATCAATGAGCTCCAAATCATTAGGGTCGATTTGGTCATAATCTTCATCGGTTAACTCACTTGTGGCAATTTTGCTACCGACCAAGTTCTCATAAGAAGTCATGAAAGCACAAAAAAAGGCAAAATTTTATTCAACCTCTTTTATTTTCACATTAGGTGGTGATGAGAATTGATTTGCAGTAGTCGGATTTCCGGAACCTCAAAAAGATCTAGAACCTCCAGATGCCAAAAAGCATACACTTGAATCACTATAAGTTTTTGTTGAACTTTCATTTGCATTTTGAGCAAGAAATGCAGTGATCGGAGATACTGTGGTGCACAAAGGCATACATCCACCATAGAAAGATGAATCTTGACTTTCTTTTGACGACTTTTGACATTTCAAATCATATTCCCGAGCTTCAATCTTTTGCATAAACTAAGAAGCTGTCAAATCTTCGTTTTTGAAATAATTATTCTCCTTCAACACCATCAGGAATGTGGATTAAGAACTAGGTAAAGCATTTTTAACTGTATCAATCTTGTCATATTCAGAAGATTTCATCATTAACTTGTTCATTTCAGCAATTAAATGATTGAAATGAGTAGTCATTTCCTCAACAGTTTCACCTTTGAGTAAGGTAAAGTTTCAGAATTGGAACTTTAACATTACTTTCTTGCTTTCCTCAGTATTACCCATGCTTCTCATGCTGATACGTTGAAACAACGAAGCACTAATCTTGATACTTCCAACTTGATGAAATATAGTATCTGGTAATGCCATAGTAAGAGTGGAATACGCTTTTGTCTCAATCTCTAAAGCCTTATTCTCCTCTTGAGAATATTGTGAGAAAGATTTAGCGGTAAAACCAGTAGTCTCATCACCAATCATTGGTACAGTGTAAACATCATCAAGACATCTTGAAAAGTTGGGATGCACAGAACCAAGATATGCTCAAAATCGGGGTTCCCATTTTGCAAAATCACTGAATTTCATCAATCTAGGACATTTGGAATGAGATCCAATTTCAGCATCCAAGTGTATACATCTGTTGCATAAGCACGTTCTGAGATGCCTATGCATAAAAATCAGCCATTGTAAATAACAGATTCAAATTTGACTAAAAAGTCAAACTCAAGGGTTAATAATGAAACTTTTGTAACGAATCAGTCTGAGATAACAAATCAAATGATGGTAACGAATCAAGATTTATAACGAACTAGTAACGAGTTAGGTTAAAATGAATTAGAGACATCAAGGACACGTCACTAACAAATCAGTAGCAAATTGTTGACGAATCATTGATTGAATTGAGGAATCAAGAAGTGGAATTAAATTGACGAATCAAAATGACGAATCAGGTTGACGAATCAGGTTGACGAATCCAAGAATACGAATTAATTACTATTGATAGCGAATCACCTACAGTAACTAATTAATCAAGTTATTAGACGGTTGTAACAACTTTTGACATGTGGCACGAATCTGTTCAGAAAAAGGTAATGAACAAGGACATGTCGATAACGAATTGCTTATAACGAATGACAGCCATTAACGAATCTTCAAACAAGTTATGAAGATCTTCAAATTTTCAAGGTGATTTTTCCAGAAATCTGGAAAATTACCAGATTTGAGATTTACCAAATCAACAATACACTTATGTAGCACACCCTAAATATTGCACCAAATTGGCCAAATCTATAATCAAACTGATGGTAAACCAATCGCGAATCCCCTAAACTTAATCCCATAACCTTAATCGATCAATACAACTCCAAATACCACAAATTCGATTCTCTGTTCCATACACATATTGATCTACCTAAAAACCAATCCAAATCAACACAAATCCTCAATTCAATCCACACACTAACACACCAAACCTTTCCGAATCCAATTGAGATAAAAAACAGTCCATAATTAACAGATCTCACTGTTAATTTTATTAAATTCAAGTAAAACTTAACCAAACCTAAAACACTTCAATTAGAAAATTAATAACACAAATCAAGAGCAATCAGAACACCGAAAGCTCTGATACCACTTGTTAAACACGGAATCAGTTCTAAACGATTATCGATTATCAATTGTAGATCTAATACCTTAAGCGGATCTAGTTCTAGATAATAATCTCAATTAGGTTATATATATGTATATTAGTTATTAGATATGTGTAATAGTAATAATTTAGATGAAGGATTGACCGAGAGAGAATTGGATAGAAGTTTGTTACTCCAATAATCCATCCTTAAATTAACAGGGTATAAACACCATATATATAGACGACGAAACCAATTCGTTATCCCGTAGCGAACTGGATCCTGTTCATTAACTTACAAACCTAAGAAAGGAAACATAACAAATCTTTGATCTTTATGCCCCATTCGTCAACATTCCATCACGAATGGGAACATACATAACAAACTAGGCATTACATTAGACGAACTAGCTAATTTGTTAAACATCCTTAACGAATTAGCCTTACATTAGCGAACTAAAATAAATTACATAAATGCCCTTAATATTAAATATTAATAAATTACATAACGATAAATATAAAGACTTGAGATGACAAAACCTTGCAATAACAAAATATGCCATTTCAAGGGGTGGTACTTGTTTTGTATCCAAGGCCACTGAAAATGAAACCAAATTGTGGAATAGAAGGCTTTGTTATGTCAACCTAAAGAACATGAACAGACTTGTGAAGGGAGATCATGTAATTGGTTTACCACAAGAGAGTTCAAACTTGATGACAAATGCATTTCTTATCAAAAGGGTAAGCAGCACAAGTCATCTCACAAAACAAAGGTCATAAACTCAATTGATCAAGTGTTTGAAATGCTTCATATTGATCTTTTTGGTCCTGTGAGTGTACCAAGTATTGGCAAAAAGAGATATTGTTTGGTGATCATTGATGATTTTTCAAGATACACTTGGATTTATTTCCTAAGTACCAAAGATGAGGTTGCTGAACTCATTAAAAGTTGTGTTACAAGGGTTGAGAATCAATTGGATGCAAGGGTGAAGGTAATGAGAAGTGATAATGGGACTGAGTTCAAGAATGGAGTAATGGATGAGTTTTGCAATGCAAAAGGAATTAATCAACAATTCACTGCTCCTAGAACCCTAAACCGAATGGGGTTATAGAGAGAAGGAATAGAACACTCATTGAAGCTGCAAGGACCATGTTTGCAGATTCTTTCTTGCCTGTTACCTTTTGGGCAGAAGCCATCAATACTTCCCGCTATATTCAGAATAGGCTACTTCTCAACAAAAGTCAAGACAAGACTCCTTATGATATTTTGTTTAAAAGGAAGCCCCACATCAAGTTTCTCAAGCCATTTGGTTGAAAATGTTCACTACTGAACACCAAGGATTATCTTAACAAGTTTCAATCAAAATCCTTAGATTGCTTCTTTGTTGGATATTCAACACACTCAAAAGCTTATAAAGTCTATGTGAAGGACCATTTGAGTGTGATTGAATCATCTGATATTGTATTAAATGAAAATAAGTTCAATACTGTTGATGGAGCGGCATGGCTCTTTGATCTTGAGAAGCTGATCAAGTCCTTCAAGATTTATCCTGAGGACTTTGATGAAACTTTTTACAAAACAAGTGAGCTTGAAGGGAATAAGCAAAAGAAGATTGATTTGGACAAGTTATGGTCCAAGGTTGCTGGTAAAAGACCGAAACATAGATTCATAAAGGATCTCTCTACTGATAAATATGAACAAATTCAAGATCAAGTTCCAGATCAAGATTAAGATCAAGACCAAGGTCATATTCCAGGACAAGATCAAGAACAAAACTATCAAGAAGTTCAAGATGATCATATCTTGAATGAGGAAGATCCTGTAAACCAACATGACAATCAAAGACAAGCTTAAAGAGAAGCAAGATTTAAACATTTGTTTCAAAGCTTTCATATTGGAAACAATGATGCCTCTACTTCACAACAGAATAATAAAGAAGCACTTGAATTTCATGATGCAACAACTGATTTGGTCATTGATGAACCTGAGCTCAATGACACAAACCTTGAATCAAATATGTCTATTGATATGATAGTACAATCTTCATATGTTGAAAGAAATCATCCACCTGAGAACATCATTGGGGACATCAATGAAAGAGTAACTAGAAGTGCTTCTGAATTTGCAAACATTTGTTTGTACTCCTGCTTTCTATCCCAAATGTAACCCAAGAACACTGTTCAAGCCTTGAAAGACAATTGTTGGGTAGAAGCTATGCAAGAGGAGTTGGCTCAATTAAGAGATCTGCAAGTGTGGAAACCTGTAGATAAGCCAAGAAACAGATATGCCATTGGAACCAAATGGGTTTTCAGGAACAAGAGGGATGAGAGAGGAATTGTGATTAAGAACAAAGCTAGACTTGTTGCATTGGAATGCTTATAAGAAGAAGGGATTGAATTTGAGGAAGTCTTTGCTCCAGTTGCAATATTGGAAGCTATAATATTTTTCTTAGCTTATCCTGCCTCAAAGAACATAAGAGTATTCCAATTGGATGTCAAATTTGCAATTCTGAATCGGAAAATAGAAGATGAGGTGTATGTGGCTCAACCACCAGGATTTGAGGACCCTGATTATCCTAACAGAGTGTATAAGTTAAATAAAGATTTGTATGGACTGCATCAACCTCCAAGAGCTTGGTATGATGTGCTATCAAACCACCTGCTTGTTAATGGTTTCCAAAGGGGAGCTATTGACAAGACCCTGTTCTACAAGATAAGAGGAAAATATTTGCTCCTTTTACAAGTCTATGTTGATGACATCATCTTTGGATCAACCAATGAACAAATGTGCCATGAATTTGAAGAGGTCATGAAATCTAAATACTGCATGAACTCCATGGGTGAAATGAAATTCTTTATGGGTCTGCAAGTTCATCAAAAGAAGGATGGTATATTCGTTTGCCAGTCAAAGTATGTGAAGGATATTCTGAACAAGTTCAAGTGTCAAGATCTCAAGACTGCTTCAACAACTATGGAAACACATGAAAAGATGATTGAAGATGAAAAGGGGGAGTCAGTAGATGAGAATGAATACAGAGCAAAAATGTGACAACCGGTAATTTCCCAAACCCATAAGCTAAGTAATCAACCTAATAATTAGGTGATTGTAAAATTAAGCGCGTGCATTTGTTATGTGCGCCCTGCGCGAGCGCGCCATGTTAGTCAGCGCGTGCAGTTGTTATGTGCAACCTGCGCGAGCGCACCATGTTAAGAACCAGCGTGAGCATATGTTATATGCGCCATGCGTGAATGATTTGGCTTTATGTTTTCATGTAACTTAAACGTTATGTTGTCTATGGGTTGACCATCCCGCATGATGCTAAGGCGGGTGCATCCTACATCGTTTATGCGCGTGCGGAAGGGAACTAACCTACCCGCATGGCGGGAACGTTGAGAGCTAGTTTGTCTGAAGCTCCAAGATGGAATTGACTTCAACATGACTGATCACTATGTTGAAATACCAAGACCACCTGGAGAATCTACAAATGAAACTCAAATGTCCCTAACTGCGAGAAGGTTACGCACCTACCCGCAGCAAAGACATGCCCTATACGCAGAAAGCTATGCGCACCAAGTTATACGCGCAGAACACTTGGTCTATTCTCCAGTTAAGGAGATTACTCCCGCCCGAAAGGAAACAGTAGCGTGTTTCAGAGATTTTCCACTTTTTACTGTACACTGACAAAAGTACCTGAAAAAGCACACTGTAACATGAAAAGTCAACTGTCAGCCACCCTATTCTCACCAACCCCAGACCTGCATGTTCTGTCCAAATCAAATCAAAATCTTTTATCCACCACTCCACTCTTAAGTAAATAATAATAACTTCCATACTTTATCATCATTACATTTAGATATGAAAAGATTTCAATCCCCTAAAGCAAGGGATTGTGTTCCCTTGAGTTTGCTTATAAATTTGTAGCCTAAATTATCACCCAAAACACACTTCAAAGAACTACAAACTTGCACTAATCCTTTCCCAAGCATCCGTTGTTTCCAGCTCCGATCCTGTTACTAGGTAAGCCGAGAATATAACCTTGAGACCTACTATCCAACCCTTATATTCTCCTATTTCTTGATCTTAATATATATACTTGTTATTTAATCGTATTCTAGACCTTCGATTCCGAGGCCAACACCAAGAAAACCCGAATCTCGATTAATCCCTTAACAAGAACCACAGGTGAGTCTCACAGCCCCTATTTTCACTGTTTTCACTGTTTTTAAACTGCTTTCGGGGCGAGGGACACGTACTTAAATAATGTTTTATCATGGTATACTTACAAGCTATGCAAGCGATTGTGTTTAAGTTATGTTTCATGATAAGCAATGCAAACGGTTATCTAAGGTTTTCAATGTATGTGCGCTAGAACTCGAGTAAGTGATCACTTTACCATTGGAACTCTAAGGGTAGGGACTGCTGGTTTGATCCGCCCACTCGTAGGGGTCGCACCTCTTTGCATGGACGAGTGCCTGGCATGGGGCAGTACTATGGGGTTGAGCCCGCTCGTAGGGGTCGCGCCTCTTTGCATGGACGAGCGCCTTGTTTTCCGGCACAACGTCTGCGCGTAACCCGCGGGACGGTATCCTTAGCTCGTAGGGGCAATGCCTCTTTACATGGACGAGCACAGTTTCTCAGAATTGTTCGCGCGTAACCCGCGGGACAGTATCCTTAGCTCGTAGGGGCAATGCCTCTTTGCATAGACGAGCATAGTTTTCCAGAAACGTCTGCGCGTAACTCGCGGGACGGTTTTACGTTATTTTAGCTCGTAGTGGCTGCGCCACTTACATAGACGAGCACCGTATCCAGAATTTGTTCACGCGTAACCCGCGGAACGATTTTTATCAGAATATTGTCAGAATTATGTGTTAATACGATTTTACCAAGCAGATGTTAATGATGTTGCCAGAAATGTTTCAGAATGATTTTATCAAGTTACTAAAACTTGTGAACTCACTCAGTTTATACTGATTCAAATGTTTTTACGTGTCTTTCAGGAGATAACTAGGTAGCGCATGGAGTCACACTTAGAGCACCACACGCTGAACATCTAAAACAAGCTTTTTGGAAGATTTTGGTTTTATCCCCTCGATGCGCACGGTTACCCGCCGCGCAAGGGGATATGGCGAGGAAATCTTCAGTTTTATACTTGGATGTTTCTTTTTGTAATCTTTGAACGATGTAATGTGTTTGTACTAAACTTCTCATGCGCAATAAAAATCTTTGAATGTTTTGCAATGGCCCGTGCTTAATTATCAATCCCCACTCGTGCGCGCCCGGCTGTTTCCGCCGCTCAGGGCCGGGTGTGACAGATTGGTATCAGAGCACTGGTTATAGCGAACTAGGAAAAGAAGTTTTTAACCTAGACTATAACCTTTGGGGAATCGCATGAAATATTTTTCAAAGAATATTTTCAAAAGAATATTTTCAAAAGAAAAAATCACACACGCACTTAGGAACACGGGTCACAATGTCTAGAGATAAGAACATTATGTGCTCTGAGTACATGCGCTAAGTTTGTTATATTTTCTTTTTATGAAAAGAATGCCTCCAACCAGAGCCAAGGGAATTACCATGACACCCGAGGAGCTCGCAGAAATAATCGCGCAGGCGATTGCAACGCATGAGGCCAGCAAGGCCGAATCTAGTCAGGGTCGCCAAGAGAACGAGACCCCAGAACCCGAATCAGGAGCCTTGAACAAAGGATGCTCCTATAAAACATTCATGGCCTGTAGGCCTTGGCCGTTCAAAGGCACCGAAGGAGCCATTGGGCTCTACAATTGGATTGACAAGATGGAGACCGTTCTCTCCATCAGCGGATGTAGTGAAAACCAGAAGGTCCTTTACGCGACCTGCATGTTCCAAGAAGCAGCTTCGTCTTGGTGGAAGCTCCAAGTAAAGACTTTGGGGCGAGAAGTTGCTCTTCACAAGACCTTGGGAAGAATTGAAAGAAATGATGATGAGAAAGTTCTGCTCTCGCGCAGAAATTCAGAGCTTGCAACAAGAATTCTGGAACCACACCATGGTAGGAACGGATATCGATGCCTACACCAATCGTTTCAACGAGCTTTGCCAGCTGGTGCCAGACATGGCAAACACAGAAGAAAAGAAAATCGAGAGGTACATCTTTGGGTTACCTCCTGTCGTTAGAGTCCCGCTCAACGCCGCCGCACCTCCGACCTTTGACGAGGCGGTTGCGCGAGCCATCACCCTTACAAGGGATACGGTTCGTGTGGGTATGTTGACCGCTCGCTTGAACGAGCAGCGAACCTCTGACTCCAAGAGGAAATGGAACTCCCACCGAGGGTCAGACTTCAAGCAGCCACCGCCCAAGAAGCAGGAAAGCACAAGGGTTTACGCGATTCAAGCCGCGGAACCATCAAGGAAAGGATACAGCGGGCCTCGCCCATGGTGCAGCAAATGCAAGTATCCCACGAGGGTGAATGCGCAAAAATCGAATGCGCCAAATGTGGCAGACCAGGACACAAGGCAATGAATTGTCGCATCAGAGAAGCTGGATCGAGCGACAGCTGCTACGCATGCGGGAAGCCTGGACACTTCAGTCGGGATTGCCCACAGAAAGGAAACCAAGCTCGCGGGAGAGCTTTGTGATCGGCGCGGGTGAAGCAAAGGAAGAGCCGAAATGTGGTAACCGGTACGTTTTTGCTTAACGGTCATTATGCATCTGTCTTATTTGATACTGGCGCTGACCTAAGTTTTATATCCCATGAGTTTAAAAACTCCCTGGGCTTAGCGACCAGTAGGCTAGACAAACCTTATACTATAGAACTAGCCAATGGTAGGCAGTATGCGCGAATGAAAGGACTGAGCAATGTGTATTAGTCATGGGAGGTCATGAGTTCAATATAAACTTGTTGCCAATAGATTTGGGAAGTTTCGATATTGTGGTAGGTATGGATTGGTTGGTCGAGAATCTCGCGGAGATTGTTTGTCATGAGAAGCAGGTTCGGATTCCACTGTTGAACGGAGAAACTTTGATGATTCAAGGGGAAAGAAAGGGAGTTGCGACGAAACTGATTTCGTGCCTAAAAGCGCGCAAGTGCCTAAGGAAAGGGTACTACGCCTTCCTGGCGCATGTAATAGAGAAGGGAGATGAGCGAAGAATTGAAGACTTACCTGTAGTGCGCGAATTTCCAGAAGTTTTTCCTAAAGATCTGCCCGGATTGCCGCCACCGCGACAAATCGAGTTTCGAATTGATTTGGTCCCAGGAGCTGCGCCAGTAGCCCGAGCGCCTTATCGATTAGCTCCATCTGAGATGCAAGAGCTATCCAATCAGTTACAGGAACTTTTGGATAAGGGTTTCATACGCCCAAGCTTTTCACCTTGGGGAGCTCCAGTACTGTTTGTTAAGAAGAAGGATGGTTCGTTCCGGATGTGTATTGACTACAGGGAGCTGAATAAGCTGACAGTCAAAAATCGTACCCCTTACCGAGGATTGACGACTTATTTGACCAGTTGCAGGGATCCAGTTATTATTCGAAGATAGATCTACGGTCAGGATACCACCAACTTAGGGTCCATGAGGAAGACGCGCCAAAGACAGCCTTCCGAACCAGATATGGCCATTATGAGTTCTTAGTGATGCCTTTCGGGCTAACTAATGCGCCGGCTATATTCATGGATCTGATGAACCGTGTGTGCAAACCATACTTGGACAAGTTTGTGATTGTGTTTATAGATGATATTCTAATTTACTCTCGAACCAAGGCCGAGCATGAGCAACACTTGAGGTTGATTTTGGAATTGTTAAGGAAAGAAAGGTTGTATGCAAAGTTTTCTAAATGTGAGTTTTGGCTTAGAGAGGTTCACTTTCTCGGTCACGTTGTAAACAAGAAAGGAATACACGTCGATCCTTCTAAGGTTAAAGCCATCGAAAACTGGGAAGCGCCAAAAACCCCAACTGAGGTGAGGCAATTCCTTGGACTAGCTGGCTACTATCGACGCTTCATTGAGAACTTCTCCAAGTTAGCTCTACCTCTGACCGCGCTAACTCAGAAAGACAAGGCGTTTATTTGGGGCGAGAATCAGGAAGCGGCATTTCAAATGTTGAAACAGAAGTTATGTAGTGCGCCAATTTTATCTTTACCAGAGGGGACGGTATGACATCGTCGTTTACTGCGACGCTTCACACCAGGGACTCGGATGTGTCCCTTATGCAGCGAGACAAAGTTATAGCGTATGCCTCGCGCCAACTCAAGACCAATGAAAAGAACTACACAACGCATGATTTAGAACTTGGAGCGGTTGTCTTCGCGCTAAAGATTTGGCGCCATTACCTCTACGGTACGAAATGTGTAATCTTTACGGATCTTAAGAGCCTCCAACATATATTCAATCAGAAGGATTTAAACATGAGGCAACGAAGATGGGTCGAATTGTTGAATGATTATGATTGCGAGATCAAGTATCATCCGGGGAAAGCGAATGTGGTAGCAGACGCGCTAAGCAGAAAGGAGCGAATAAAAACACTACGGGTCAAGGCCCTAAAGCTAACAATTCACGCAGAGCTCTCTACGCGCATCCGAGACGCTCAGCAAGAAGCCTTGAAACCAGAGTTTGTTAAAACTGAATCCCTTGGGGTATGATTAAGAATTTGGAACTTAAGGGAACACTCGATATTTTGCCAATCGCATATGGGTCCCTCTCAAGGGAGGACTGCGCGAGCAAGTATTAAACGAAGCTCACAAGACGCGGTATTCCGTACATCCTGGCGCAGACAAGATGTACCAAGATGTTAAAATGTTGTATTGGTGGCCCAATCTTAAAGGCGCCATCGCGACACATGTCAGTAAGTGCCTGACGTGTTTCAAAGGTAAAGGCTGAATACCAGAAGCCGTCGGGGTTACTTCAACAGCCAGAAATTCCCATGTGGAAGTGGGAACAAATCTCCATGGATTTCATCACCAAACTACCAAGGACACCTGGGGGTTACGACACGATATGGGTTATTGTAGATCGGCTAACTAAGTCAGCGCACTTCCTGCCGATTAAAGAAACTGATAAAATGGAAAAGTTAGCCCGACTATATATTCGAGAAGTAGTTTCAAAACATGGAGTCCCAGTGTCCATCATTTCTGATAGAGATAGTCGGTTCACCTCAAGGTTTTGGAGATCATTACAAGAGGGGTTAGGTACTCGACTGACATGAGTACGGCTTATCACCCCCAAACGGATGGACAAAGCGATACGAACGATCCAGACATTGGAAGATATGCTTGCGCGCTGTGCGCGATCGATTTTGGAGGTAGTTGGGATACCCACCTTCCGTTGGTTGAATTTTCTTACAATAACAGTTATCACACAAGCCTCAAGGCAGCGCCGTTTGAAGCGTTATATGGGCGCAAGTGTAGATCCCCACTGTGTTGGGCTGAAGTGGGCGACAAGCAAATGACTGGTCCAGAAGTGATCCAAGAAACAACAGACAAGATTTTTCAGATAAGGGATCGCCTTAAGGCAGCGCGACAGACAGAAAAGTTATGCTGATATGAGAAGGAAACCGTTGGAGTTTCAAGTAGGGGATAAAGTACTTTTGAAAGTCTCTCCATGGAAGGGAGTCCCCGTTTCGGTAAGCGAGGAAAGCTAAATCCGCGCTACATTGGACCATTTGAGATCCTGGAGAGGATCGGTCCAGTTGCTTATAAACTCCGTCTACCCGCCGAACTCAGTGGAGTTCATGATACGTTTCATGTATCCAACCTCAAGAAGTGTTTATCTGACGAAACGTTGATTTTACCGTTGGAAGAAATTCATATTGACAAACAGCTGCACTTCGTAGAAGAACCCATAGCAGTAACCGATTGGAAAGAACAAAAGTTACGCAGAAGCAAAATCAAGTTAGTAAAGGTTCAATGGAACTCGAGGCGTGGGCCTGAATTCACTTGGGAAAGAGAAGACCAGATGCGCACAAAATACCCACACCTCTTTCAGAACATGGCTTCTGCCAGCAACGTCTCCTAAATTTCGGGACGAAATTCGTTTAACGAGGGGAGAATGTGACAACCGGTAATTTCCCAAACCCATAAGCTAATTAATCAACCTAATAATTAGGTGATTGTAAAATTAAGCGCGTGCATTTGTTATGTGCGCCCTGCGCGAGCGCGCCATGTTAGTCAGCGCGTGCAGTTGTTATGTGCAACCTGCGCGAGCGCACCATGTTAAGAACCAGCGTGAGCATATGTTATATGCGCCATGCGTGAATGATTTGGCTTTATGTTTTCATGTAACTTAAACGTTATGTTGTCTATGGGTTGACCATCCCGCATGATGCTAAGGCGGGTGCATCCTACATCGTTTATGCGCGTGCGGAAGGGAACTAACCTACCCGCATGGCGGGAACGTTGAGAGCTAGTTTGTCTGAAGCTCCAAGATGGAATTGACTTCAACATGACTGATCACTATGTTGAATACCAAGACCACCTGGAGAATCTACAAATGAAACTCAAATGTCCCTAACTGCGAGAAGGTTACGCACCTACCCGCAGCAAAGGACATGCCCTATACGCAGAAAGCTATGCGCACCAAGTTATACGCGCAGAACACTTGGTCTATTCTCCAGTTAAGGAGATTACTCCCGCCCGAAAGGAAACAGTAGCGTGTTTCAGAGATTTTCCACTTTTTACTGTACACTGACAAAAGTACCTGAAAAAGCACACTGTAACATGAAAAGTCAACTGTCAGCCACCCTATTCTCACCAACCCCAGACCTGCATGTTCTGTCCAAATCAAATCAAAATCTTTTATCCACCACTCCACTCTTAAGTAAATAATAATAACTTCCATACTTTATCATCAATACATTTAGATATGAAAAGATTTCAATCCCCTAAAGCAAGGGATTGTGTTCCCTTGAGTTTGCTTATAAATTTGTAGCCTAAAATTATCACCCAAAACACACTTCAAAGAACTACAAACTTGCACTAATCCTTTCCCAAGCATCCGTTGTTTCCAGCTCCGATCCTGTTACTAGGTAAGCCGAGAATATAACCTTGAGACCTACTATCCAACCCTTATATTCTCCTATTTCTTGATCTTAATATATATACTTGTTATTTAATCGTATTCTAGACCTTCGATTCCGAGGCCAACACCAAGAAAACCCGAATCTCGATTAATCCCTTAACAAGAACCACAGGTGAGTCTCACAGCCCCTATTTTCACTGTTTTCACTGTTTTTAAACTGCTTTCGGGGCGAGGGACACGTACTTAAATAATGTTTTATCATGGTATACTTACAAGCTATGCAAGCGATTGTGTTTAAGTTATGTTTCATGATAAGCAATGCAAACGGTTATCTAAGGTTTTCAATGTATGTGCGCTAGAACTCGAGTAAGTGATCACTTTACCATTGGAACTCTAAGGGTAGGACTGCTGGTTTGATCCGCCCACTCGTAGGGGTCGCACCTCTTTGCATGGACGAGTGCCTGGCATGGGCTAGTACTATGGGGTTGAGCCCGCTCGTAGGGGTCGCGCCTCTTTGCATGGACGAGCGCCTTGTTTTCCGGCACAACGTCTGCGCGTAACCCGCGGGACGGTATCCTTAGCTCGTAGGGGCAATGCCTCTTTACATGGACGAGCACAGTTTCTCAGAATTGTTCGCGCGTAACCCGCGGGACAGTATCCTTAGCTCGTAGGGGCAATGCTCTTTGCATAGACGAGCATAGTTTTCCAGAAACGTCTGCGCGTAACTCGCGGGACGGTTTTACGTTATTTTAGCTCGTAGTGGCTGCGCCACTTACATAGACGAGCACCGTATCCAGAATTT